>NW_013666080.1:430754-452557 GCF_000517525.1 Limulus polyphemus
GATAACTTTTACCCGTTGTTCTAACAACGTTAAGACGGCTTATCGACTTCTTGAGAAGAATTCTAAGAAGAAAGTAAACCTACAGACATCAGTCTTGTTTAACAAAATCTGCCTACAAGAAACTCTGTCACCAAAGTACACCAATATATATGTATATATATAAAGCACAAATATCTGTGTGTCTGTCTGTTTGTTGTTATCTAAGTACTCTAGGTCGCTGAGCCAGTCTCATCCAAACATTGTGGGATGATAGTTTGGAAATATAGGCATATTAATGGGGATTCAAGACTCCTTCTTCCAACCCCATTACTGCTATTATTGAGCATTTATCTTTGACGTAAGTTAATGTTAACTACATTCATAGATGGCGCCACGTCTGTTACGCACAGACACACAAAAATTTTTATCAACTTTCCTATAACACAACATACACACAGTGTCGGAGTAAAGCACACAAACGTCTTATATGAGAAAATGCGCTAGCACTCTCTACGGAGGAATGCAATGGGAAAAAAGGCTCAGCTATAGGTTCTACTTCAACAGCCACAGTAAGGCTGATATGAAGAGTCGTTTCTTGAGTTATACCCTCTTTCTACTTTGACTCGGAACCTTTCAATTTCAGCTCGTAAGACACTTCTGCGACCAATGACCGTCAAATAATTAATCACTTGAAGCACTGTGGAAGGACATTAAGACCTAGGTTTGAAAGCGGGTAACAAAAAGCACACCTACAGTCACTATTTTAGCCGCTACCTCTTCTTATAAAGTCACTCTGACCATCGTACAGTGTATACCATGTTTTAAGTATACACATATTGAGTTCTTAAAGCTTATAAAAAGTTTTGGTGAGGTAATAATGAATACTGTAATAATATTTTATGCTATAAATAAATTGTGTGAAAGTTAGGATTTTTGTGTTCTCTATCATAGCATCCACCCCCACATTTGTTTAAGTTCATAACCAAGACAGAGAATGGGTACCGCAGCTTGTACTTTCATAAGATTAACCAAATAACTTTTTTTCCTTAAATACAGAAATACAACTAAGGTTGATGAAAATATAAACGTCATAAAAAACGCGTTGGAAATTTTTTCAGTTTGTTTATAGACCTGATATATTTAAGTTTGTTATTGTTTTTACACTGTCTTACAATTCAATAAGGTCACTCTAGCAATAATATTTCATTAAATACAAACAAACACACACAAGTTTTAGACACAAAATCATTTCTACCTCATACAGTCCTTGCTACACCTGTAGGTTCACCTAAAATATTCTATTGTTAAATTTGCTAAATAGCTTTTAGTTAGCACTAGTACAATTATCAGTACAGGAAATGGTCTTATTGTTCTAAAAGGAAGGTGTAATCATTACACTGCATAATTTCAACAGTTTCCTGTTTACTTGAATATCAACTCTATATCGCATTAAAATATATCGCAGACGTGAGAAAGTATATATTTTTAAACACCCAAAGTATATCTACAATTTCCTTTTCATTATTTTGTTTATTTGTAAACAAAACTTAATGACTTGATTCTAATTTCTTTTAGATAAACCACCTGCCCTTAAACCAGAAAAAAAAAAGTCCTTCCATTTATTATCACATAAATATGTTTATATATTATTTGAAAAGATATTACAATTTGTGTTTATGTTAAAATTCATTTAGCTATGACAACATCTGAGCTAACATTTTACAACAAAAATATTTTGCATTAATAATGTTTTGAATATGAAAAATAACCTTTGTGCCTAATACATCAAGATGTTCTCTTTGGGTTTATTGCTTATCTTCCTTTTTTAATGTGTTTGATTTTTTTGTGATAACTCTTGAGTGACTATCGTTTTCACAACTATCAGTTTCTTAATTTTGGTAAGTTCTTTGGGTATTTTTTCCTAAACTTACTTCATTGCCTTTAATTGGAAATCATATTAATAAACAACTTTTACCAAGCTATAGACCACAGATCCACAAATACTTTTCACTGATTAAATTTGTTTGAAAATTGTTTGAAAGTGTTCAAATTCATGTCGCACAAACAAATTTATTGCGACCATTTACCTCAACATTTTAGTTATATTATTTGCTAACAGATGACATGCTAACAGATGGAAACTTCTTATAAGTTCACAGGAATGTGTACTTGCTAAGTCGTAGTTTTTTCTCCTTTGGAAACTTCTTATACGTTTACAGGAATGTGTGCTTTTTTTTTTCTTTACTCGTTAATCTCAAATATTATAGTTTGTAATGCAACAGAGACGTTAGTGAAAACTGCTTAATTAAGAGTAGACCAATGATGCTTGCGTGAAGTATTACCAGTTCTTATGGAATATTAAAGTTACCGACGGATGTAGACTTCGGTGTGAAGCTTTTTAAAATAGAAACATATTACAAAATAATGTTAAAGCTAGAACTGTGAGTAATCTTTAAATCATTACCCTGTTTCTCATTTATTGCTGAAATAAATAAAATGGAAATCTGTTTGAAATGCAGAAACGAAATGCTAATGCACTAGAGTAAATGTTGCATCCACCACTTGTATTGTAATGTCAGTAAATGTTGCATCCACCACTTGTATTGTAATGTCAGTAAATGATTCATCCACCACTTGTATTGTAATGTCAGTGAATGATTCATCCACCACTTGTATTGTAATGTCAGTAAATGATTCATCCACCACTTGTATTGTAATGTCAGTAAATGATTCATCCACCACTTGTATGTAATGTCAGTAAATGATTCATCCACCACTTGTATTGTAATGTCAGTAAATGATTCATCCACCACTTGTATTGTAATGTCACTGCAATATTTCAGGATCTTGAAACACCGGTAACATTTATATCAAACACAAACTGTCATCTTTTTAGTAGTATCTCTTATAATTTAATTTCTATGCAAAAACATATGGTAACTTCATTGACAGAAATTCCATTGATTTCTTTGACAGACGTTATATTTCATAATTTATTGTTATAGTTTGAACACCAGCCACTAGTAGCATTTTGGCGGTCGGAGAGAAAAACACCTAATATAAAAATAGAAGGAAGTATACTATTAATATATCCCATGAGTATTCGATTTGTCCAATCCTAAGTGTAAAATCCTTGGTAGTTTAAACAGGAGTAAATTAGTTTACAAATCTATAACAATATTTATCTGTGAATCAAACTTCAGCAAAAGAAACTGTGAAAAAACAAACAAACTTGAAAACCAAATAAACAAAGGAGTTTTGAATTGTAAATATTACGTTAAATGAAGCTTCAAAATAAGTAGAGAACTGTGAAAGATGAATTAAAGTATCGATTAACTAAAGTTCGGTGTTTAATGAAGTGAGAATAGAGTGGTGGAAAGAAATGTGAGGTAACAAAAGCCTTTTGAAGAAAACACTAATGGTTTCATAAAAGAAGGAAAGACTAGGAAGATTGGAATGGTCAGAGAAAAAGATAACTATGAACAGAGAGTGCGCTATTCAAATAACATTTAATGTTTGTTTTTAAAAAAATTGCAAATAGAATAATTGCACAATGATAATTAAAGAAAACCAGGATTTTTTATAGAAATATTTGAAGTTGAACAAACGAAGAGTTATGGAAGATCATAAAGGAAACCAGGATTCATCCTGAGAGCTCATTAACTTATAACTAGAAAATGTATTAACATTTTAATCATGTTATTCTTAGATAAAAATATATTTATGCTTTTCTGATATATGAAAGTTAGATTATTAATATATATATATATGTGTGTGTGTGTTTTTCTGCATCAACTTCTTAATTCCATCAAAGGAGTATTCTAAACATAGTTTTAATAATAAAAGTTCTAAATTCTTATACATTAACATGCAATTAAATGAGCCGGATACTTTCTATTTTTTTCAATGAAGAATTCACTCAATTCGCTTCTTAAGAAGGAAAGTAAATTTCCCAAAAGTCCTTGGATTTCCGGGATTTTTTTTACAGATATTTGTGTATTTTTCGTCTAATGTGTTTGAATACAAAATAAGGTACATTTTTTTATGGTTCCACTTTCTGTCGCTAGATGACAGACCAGCACACTTGTTTAATTTTTACGCTTGATGAGATTGAAAATTTCCAAACATACGTCTATGTTTATGACAAAGTTAAAAATGCTATCTCTCACTGTCCCTAATTTTAAGTTACTGATTGGAGCAAATGGAGCGACACAAAGGTATTGACTGTTACTCTTATAACGCCGCACCTGTTTAAAGTACGAGAAAACTTTGTGGTATTATAAGGATTCGAAGCTGACTCGCCAGCTCTGAATTCAGATTATACGATTCAGATTATAAATTTACAAGATACGTATTTTGAAAACCATCAGTAACTTTGTTAATAAAATAAAACAAGCGGTTTTTTTTTGTGTCTTAATAGCACATTTTCGTAAGAATTCCTTATTCATTAGCTTTCATTGATAATCTGAAAAGTACAGAAACGGCACTATTCAGATTTCAGAATGCGTTTATGTTGATGAACATTATTACAGACAATCTTGTAAATGATGTGTTTATGAGAAACATTAGAGTACTTATAGAACTGGTATTTTGTTCTGATTGCATAGAAAACAGCCTATTTGTCCTTTTCACTTTTCATTAAATTCGACCAGCAGTATTTTTCATTTTCACTCATGCTAAACTATCATCTATTTGGAAATGTGATCATTTTATGTTATACCATTACCATTCATAATATAGCGTAAGTAGTCCAATAACGTTTTATGTAAAATTGGCAATTTGTTTTTTTAATTAACAGTACTACCAGGACTATCTGCAAATTGTACTCCAGCCGTGATAAGCAGAGTGCAGTGTTTCGTAGCAGACGAGAATCAACGAGCACAAGGGTGGTAGAAGTCGTTCACATGCCCCAGGTAACAACACGCAACCTAATTAAAAAGGATCTCCGCCTGAAAATAAAAAGACACAAGTCACGTCTACACAAGTTGCTTTCACGACATATCCGTTCAACTGTTTCATAACTCAGGCAGATGGAGAATGAAACGAGTATTCATGTTATTCCATACAAAGTCGTACTGTCGCTGGATTGTTGAAACAGGCACTTGAAACCGCTGTCCTCGTATACTAGATGAACTATGGAAAGCAAGGAGGGAGGAGTGATGTGGTTTGGACATGCCACCCATTACGACAGAGCCTTTTTTTCATTGAAACTACGCTGCATGGCTAATACAAACAGAGCTCTACCGAATGTGGAGACACGAAATGTAACGATATGGTCAGTTCTAAAATCGCTTTAATATTAAGTACTCAACTGCTGTGAAAAGCTGGTTCAACGATGAATATTTGCTCCATGTGTTAAATCAAGAAGTAAAAAAGAAAACACCATATGGTTTATCTAAGCTTCATCATTCATTACAAGAACGGTTCTCCCTTGTGGATCCTGTTCTTCAAGAGCATTTTAGCAATACTACGAAACATCATAACACGTCATCTGCTGAAACAAGTTTGATAGATGTAAACGTGTAGTTCTTGAAGAAGATTTATACGTGAACAAAAGTAACGATTAAGCTGAGAAGCAAAAAAGATTGTGGTTAACTGGTATCTTTTACATAAGATCTGTAATTATGAAATGACTATATGGTTAGAGTTTAGAACAAATAGTGCATAAAAAAATACACAGGGTGCTAGCTGGTATCTTTTACATAAGATCTGTAATTATGAAATGACTATATGGTTAGAGTTTAGAACAAATAGTGCATAAAAAATACACAGGGTGCTAGCTGGTATCTTTTACATAAGATCTGTAATTATGAAATGACTATATGGTTAGAGTTTAGAACAAATAGTGCATAAAAAAATACACAGGGTGCTAGCTGGTATCTTTCAGCCAAGATGTGTAATTCTGAAATAACTATCAGGTTAAAGGGTAGAAAAATACAATGGGTGATATTTTTTTCGAGTGACCTTCGATACCTAGCTATAATAACAAGACCTTTAAAAAATTCCCTAGTAAGAAACTGATAGAGTTAATGCTGTCACATGGTTCTGTAGGAAAACCTCAATAAATCAGTAATACTGAATATCAACAGTCATAAGGTTTCTGCTAATATCGCCCTGCTATCGAATTCGTCAATTTAAATACAAACACATCGGTTTAGCTCAGCGCATCTCAGTATTCGATGACGAGGAATCCACTTTAAGACTAATAATGGTTGGAGACGGCTTGAATGGGTAATGAAGAAAAACTTTAATATAAGTTTAACATAACAGCAAATGTACAACGTTTCGACAAGGTTTTGTCATCATCAGATACAAGTAGTTTACATTGAATCTGATATATATATGGTAAATTTAATTTAAAACATGAGATTTGGATTAGAGCTGTCCTCTATATTTGAAATAAAAGTTGAAAATACATCCAACTCAAATTACTTTATACACTCTCTCTACAAAATAAACCAGTTTGGTATTGACGGTTTCATGTGCGATGACACCTATTGGTCAGTTTTCTAAATGTGGCATTATCTTTGATACCAGGTTGTCATGAAAGTTTTCACAAAATAAATATATCCCATATGATATTCGAAAATTTTAAGTCAGGTAAAGAAAAAAAATTTCTTTAGTCAGGCAGCAGTTGATATCAATGTTCCTGTTATCAATTTATTCAGAATTAATGTTTAATATCTCTCATTAATTATTGTTTTCTTAGTAGAGTTGAATAATGCAAACGAAAAAAGGAATAAGTAAGCCGACTTACAGATTTTCTATGCATGTTTTTTTGTCTATCAGTATTCGAAAGAACTTTAAAGAACTCAGAATATTGTATTCGTGTGATGTGTTTGTCTTAACACAGAGCAAAAGATTAATTAATCTGCAAAAAAAAAAGATGTATGTATCTTATGAGCAAGTTTTGCGTAAGATCCCAGATGTATTTGATTTTTGAATTTTGCACAAAGCCACACGAGGGCTATCTGCAGTAGCCGTCCCTAATTTAGCAGTGAAAGACTAGAGATAAGGCAGCTAGTGATCACCACCCACCGCCAAATAATGGGATGAATCGTCACATAATAACGCCCATACGAGCATGCATGATGGGACGGAGATTCGAACCCGCGACCCTCAGATTGTTAATCAAACGCCTTAATCACCTGACCAATGTATTTGTTTGTTTGTTGTTAAGCACGATGTGATACAATGGGTCATCCGTGCTCAGTCCAGAGCGAGTATCGACACCCTATTTTTTAACGTTTTAAGTCCTCCAGATTTAGCGTTGAACCGAGGGGGAATAGCAGATGCAATATTTTCTAATTTTCTTGTGAATATCGAAACTCCTGTTAAAATTTGCTGTTGTTTGATATTAGAGGGTATTTAAACACAAAGTAAAACAAAAAAGAAATGTAGACGAAATTTATAAATACAGTTGATTATTTGAAAGTTTCGAATAATAGACTTGACTGCTTTATATTTATTTACTATAAATTATTATAACCGTTTGTTTGTTATGTTTTTAAAGCAAAGTCACATTGGGCTATCTGCTGTGTCCACCGCGGGTAATCGAACCCAGGATTTTAGCTTTGTAAGTCCCTTAGTTTACTGCTGTCCTACCGGGGGATTATTATAACTATTACGAGGAGTAGCTGACACAGCCCAATCTACTATACAACGGATCCGTCATCGAGGTGATTATTACACTGCATTATTTAGTTACGTAAATCTCATCAATGTTGATTTGCTGTTGTTGAAGTAATTTGTTGCTAAAATATTTTCCTGATTTGGATGTTGGAAGAATTTAAACTTTTCAAATACAAGCTTCGAAAGCAAAAGAAAAATTCCTTTACGTTTTAGATCTAATAGCTATAACAAATAAGTTTCCATTGTGAAGTAATATATTGTTCCGTTTAAATCAGCTTTCTACAGGGGAATTCGTTTTATCTTTGCCTTGTTTCATTCCATGATATTTGAAAAAAATTCTCTGACAAATTCGTGAGAAATAATCGGTTCGACTATTTGTCATATTGGTCCAGTGGCGGCATCTAGTGTCATGTATAGCCACATATTGACGGGAACAACCAATCGTTGATCCTACAAACCGTATTTATAGTTAAATAAATTGCAAAATGCAAATAACAACAAAACTAAATCTAATGTTGTTACTTGAGCGTAAAACTACACAACAGGCTATCTGCCCTCTGTCCACCGCAAAAAGTTGAATCTCGGATTTTAGCGTTATACGTCTGCAAACTTACTACTGTAACTACTTATATCCACTCATGCACCCATAGCTATTTTGCAGTCCTGCTAATGAAAAATATCAAATAAAGAATGCACCATCAATAAAAGGGTTAATAAAAAATTGGGTTCTTCACAGAGTAATTAGCATCTAAGTTCGTTTTATGTGGCTAACTATATGTATAAGAGAGGAGAAATGGGTTTGTTAATATGTAAATAATAGGGATGCCTTAAATCTGCTTATAGTATGCGTATTAAAATATGTACAATCTAATATATCTGCTGTATGTCCTTCCTTAGGTCATCATTTCAAAATCACGGATAGCTATACGTGAACCCTCGAGGTCCCTGTCCTGGCAGTTCATAGGGTATCATTCAAGTTGAAAACTCACGTTTTTACAGTCACTTTTGTACCAGAAAGTGTGGAAACATATAATATTAAAAAGTTCTTCTTCTATTGTCAAAAAATATGTTGAACGACGACAAAAGAAAACAATTATTGCATACAGAAAACGACTACCCATGTGTTAAGAAAGAAGGCGTCTGACGAAAACTGAAAAAAAGTCGAAGTCTGGAGGAGACGAATATTATAGTGACCATTCCTCACAACCAGATCTGAATGATGAAGAGTCCAAAACGTCTAGTCAAGAATTTCTTATTAAACTACAAGTAACTGGAGAAAAAGAAATGAGCTACAACAGAACACATGCGGTTAGACTGGATATGAATTATGGATTTTGGAAAGAAACAAACGACTTACGGCATCAGAGTTTGGATTGATTTGTAAAATGAGAGAAACAACTTCCTCTAAAAAACACAGTAAAACGGTTGCTATAATCTCCTGCTTTCATGACAGAGGCCACTAGGTATGGTAAGAACCACGAAGACATTGCCATAAAAAACTATGAACAAGAAACTGGAGTACGAGTTGAACGATGCGGTTTATTTGTCGATCTCAGCGGAAAAAAAATGATAAACAGTTTTGTCATAAAGAACGCTACATTTTTAATCGCAAAGAAATAAAAAGATACGCTTCAAACTCACGCGCATATAATCGTCAATAATACATATAAAATAGAATTAACTTTATTTTCCCCGTGTTATTTATTATTTATTTCATTGTATTTCTCGTTCTTCCAGGGTTTTACACAAGTTTCACTGGGTATGAAAAATATATATACAGAATATACGGTCTCGACAATTGAATAACTTCATTGATTTTTGTTTGATTATCGTTTTAGAGCAGACACAATGTCCCTACTAGTAAGTGGACAATGTAACTGTAAGTTGCCTCAGGATACATGAATTTGTGTTCTGTTGTATTAGTATGGTATGGGGTATGTAATATTCGCTTCACTAATACACCAGTGTTAGGTAAGGAAACCATATCTGAATCAAATTATACAGAGGGACATTTCAGATGTAAGGGAAGAGGTCCTTCTAATTCATACCAAGTAAACTGTCATCTCTTTACTTGGTATATTCATTTTATGAAATGTTTCATGACAACCTGGGATCAAAGATAATGCCACATTTAGAAAACTGACTAATAGATGTCATCGCACATGAAAACGTCAATACCAAACTGGTTTATTTTGTAGAGAGAAAGTGTATAAAGTAATTTGAGTTGGATATATTTTCATCTTTTCTTCCAAATATAGAGGGCAGCTCTAATCGAAATCTCGTGTTTTAATGATATTTATCAGCTTTTTGTTCGTTACTATTTCAGAAGATGAGATGTTTCGGCAGCAGAAGCAAAAACAAGATGTTGTAATGACTGATTGAAGTTATAATTTTGGTTGGTGTTGGTAGGATCAATAGTTGAGCTGAACAGAAGGCTATGATAAAGTAATTACTACGGGGCGAGCAAGGTAAGAAATGGATACACATGAAAGTCATGGAAAGTCAAAGAATTTTCAAAATAAACAAGTAGAAAATAAAAAAAGCTAGTCAGAGCGGCGAAAGGATATATATATATGCGTATCTGTATACATACTAATAATACAAGTGTGATCTTTATATGATGTTTATCATATGATTATATTTATATCGATGGAAATGCTAAATGTAACGCATAGCTGTTAAAGTATTATTTTGATTTCCTTGTTTATATTATAAACTGTAATTGTTAAAATAATCAGAAGGTTTGTGATCCTTAATGATAAAAAGAGAATTTTTTTCAACGGTTTTTTCGGATGAGAAGAAAAAACGTCCTATTTGATGTGGCAAGATAATTTCATATCACTTTGTACGAGTTTATTTACACGTCATTTTATACACTGAACAAATATACACTAAAAACTAAGTGTTGGAAGCGAACAACAGTTGTCAACCAAACACAATAGCCTGTTTCTTACCATTGGATAATTGGTTTATTAATTGAATCAATAGTATTTACAGACTCTTAGATGGCCAAATCTTATTTGCACAATTATTAATGTCATATTACTATGTGAAAGTGATTTTTGACTGACCAATTATGGAAGTGCCCTTGTGTGGTTTAACCAGAATTCCATTGGTCAGAATACACCAGATTTTCATTGGAAGATGGCTACTGAAAATCTCACCCAACTTTCTTTTCTAAATAAATTGAATTACTAGCCAAAGGGGGAATTTAAATGCCTTACTGCTGTAATGCTGCCCTATTAAATCAGAGATTATTACTACAACTGGGTGGATCATACTCTTAATGTGTAAACTAGAATATCGTGCTTTAAGTTCGTTAAAATCCTGAGTGCTTTCAAACTCGTGGCATTTAATTAATAACCATTATTATGTCACTTTCTCATATTCGTTAGGAAAGTCTTACCATTAAAAACATCATAAATGAGGTCATGTAATATATGCCAATGTAAGATCATGAGCGTTTAGAATTATCTTGGCTTAAGCTTAAGTTTTCTTTATATGACTGCACATAAAATAAGACGTTTTCGTTCATTTTCATGTAATTGCAAAGTAGGGCCCTTAGTAGTTTTTTATAAGGTCTCTTCTGATGGGTGTTTTTATATTGTTATCAAAATATTCAATCTATTTAATTGATAATGAAATTTTGTTTTCTGTATTTTTCGGTTGGGGTATTATGTGTAGACACTTCACGTTCGTCCTTTCTATTATTAAAATCATCAGTTAAAGGGTTGTTTATATATGGACGACTTAATTTCCACTACATTTTTCGGGGGGGAAAAAGGTAACATAGGAAACAAAAAATACACGTTATCGAAGAGGCCTTTCGCTCGATATAAAAGTTTATCGATACAGCAGGTTGCAACTTTAATGTCTTTGTAGAAAAATTATTAAATAAAACTAACCGTTTAAGAGACATCAAGTGTTGTGTGAATAACTCCTTATCAGTCTTATGTGATGTCACTTCTGAATGTATTTATAATTACTTAGATTTTTTAACTCACTAATAACGCTACAGTTTGGGGCTCTATCCCGCTGAAGACACAGCGGAGATAAAACACACACAAAGATTTGTCTTTGTAATAAAAAAAAAATAACAACTCAATATCATGTGTGCCAATCAGTGAAAAACCACAGTAACTGGAACAAATTATTAGAAGTTTTGAAACTAGAAACAACATGAGATTGAAGACGACGCATGAATGTGTTGAAATTAGTACCTCTTATTTCAAGTCTTCTGATAGTTTGTTTTATTTACTGTGGTTTTTTACTGATGATTTGTCTGCTTTTTTATGTTAAATTTGATAATCTCAATCCATGTATTGCTTACATTTCTTAAATAACTGCATTGTGCAGCTTTTCAACAAATAAACAACCACTTCAGTTACTTTCCCTTACACTTCTTTCATTTAATTCTCATTTCTTAAATAACTGCATTGTGCAGCTTTTCAACAAATAAACAACCACTTCAGTTACTTTCCCTTACACTTCTTTCATTTAATTCTCATTTCTTAAATAACTGCATTGTGCAGCTTTTCGACAAATAAACAACCACTTCAGTTACTTTCCCTTACACTTCTTTCATTTAATTCTCATTTCTTAAATAACTGCATTATGCAGCTTTTCAACAAATAAACAACCACTTCAGTTACTTTCCCTTACACTTCTTTCATTTAATTCTCATTTCCTTAGATTTATCTATCCTTTTAATTATAATTCACACGCTTTGTCATATTTTGAAAATTCACCCGCGACAAAAAAAAATCATTCGATATAAACTAACTTAAAACTAACAGAACTAAACCTTAAGCGTTGTATTTTCCCTCGTTCGTTTTTTTTCTTTTTACTGAGTTTTTGTAATATTAGATGTGTCTTAATAGAATTTGAGGCATTAGTTTGGAAGGAAAGTATTAATGTATATTCCATTCCGAAACAGCGCCCTCTTGTAGGTTCATTTTAAAAGTAACATAAATGAGTCATCGTGTTGTTCAATGATCAATACTAATAATGTCCTGCTTTTTACTAGTGGATCTACAACTCTACTCTTATTTTTCAAATAACTTGGCGCGTGATGAAAAGTGGTTTACAATTTAAGGCGTGTCTTTTGCTGAACTTTGACTTATCAGATCATAACGAAATCTTGTCACGACCATATGCCAACACTCTATACAGGTTTCTTCACTTTATTAAAGATCATCAGTACCAGAGCCAAAAACTTAGTAATCAACTTTGGTATGCGGAGAAAAGTTGTTTTCGTTATATCATGACAGTATTTTAACCTACATATATCTAAGGAACCGGAAGTAATGTAAGATATAATTAGTTTAACCTTTAAATCTGGTTAGTTTGAAAGCTGATGTCGTAGAGGAAAATTTCTCATAGAAATTAGCTCTTCATTATGAACTTCCTTTGTTTCATTTGACTGTAAACAAAATCGTCGACAAGTATCTGCAAACAGACATACAGAAAACATAGTTTCACGGATACAAGAAATAGACTTTGCTTGTTTGTTTCATTTGCTGAACTTGCAAAGCTACTCGAGAGCTATTTGCGATTGCCGTCTCTAATTTTGAAGTGATGGTATAGAGGAAAGAAGCTGATCAAACTACAGCCAGCCTTAGGCCTACTTTTTAACCAACGAATAGCGGGATTGTCCGTCATATTATAACGCCACACGGCTGAAATGACGAGCATGCTTGGTGGAACGGGGATTCGAACCTGTGACCCTCAGATTGCGAGTCAAGCGCACTAACCATCTGGCCATGCACCTGGAGGGTGACAGAATTGAGTGTTTTTTTATTAATTTTAATTAATTTATCATAATAAAAACAATACAGATGAAGAAATATTTCATTATCCTCCAGACGAAAATTAGTTCCAAGTATCCAAAAAGAAGCTTGAAATACTTCATATCGATTTGAAAAAATAACTAAAAAAGAAACGCTTAAACAGCAGATAGGAATCAACGTTACTGGCGTTTTAAATAACTTATTTTCTTAACGTGAAACTTTATTAATGAAACAGTAATGTCCAAGAGCTGAAACATCGAAATAAGATTTCAGTGTTACATTAGAGAGAGTCCGTGTAACATATATACAAACGTATGGTTTATCGCATTATCCCATTTTATATAATTCAAAACATAAAACAGTAGGAGAAGGGCGCTCTCTGGAACTTAAAACAGAGAAAACCTAAATGAACTTGGTCTACTGATAAACAAGAAAGTAGGCGTTATTTTTATAAAGGAAACCTCAGAGTCGTTCTCAAAGGAAGAAATCTAATTTCCACATCTATTTCGTTACACCTAGTAACAGGTCTAACACCAAAGTTGTAAAACACTAAATAGCAAGAACGATTTTTCTAAAGTTCTGTGTTATGTTAACGAAGCTTATATTATAAATAGCATTTATCTCCTCAAATTTGTCTACATATTACACTCAAAAGTCTTTAACACAGTTCCACATCTTTCTACGAAAATATGTTTGGTCCTTTCAAGACCTTCGTTTGATTATATAGAACAATATATATGGGAACTAGATGAGGAGTGTATTTTTTGGCTCCCTTCAATCGATTTAAGTCGATGATAAAAAAATGTCTCTTAGTTGAGCCTTACACGAATGAAGATGCCTTTTATGAGTGTCGCTTATTCTTGCACTTACAATAATTGTAAAATATTGACTAAGTTTTATATTATTAATAGATTGGTATTCGATTACCTGCGGTGGACAGAGCGCAGATAGCCACAATAGTTCATAGACAAGGGCCACATCTTATGTGGATTAGGTGAACTGAGAGTTTATTACCAGAATTATAATCCCAAAATTGTTACTCGTAAGATGTTAGCCGTTGGGATATTGTATTATACCTGCGTTTCTTGATTAAAACAACCTCTATAGTCTTTCAATAGGAAAATGAGGCCAAGGTACAACTTGATGCACATGAATCGGCTTTCCTTTTTTGTTATTCTTGAAGATTCATGACGATTATTTTGTAACCTAATTAAATTTTAAGAAACTAATAACATATAACTTACATTCTAGAAAACATCTCCATTTTTTTTTCTGTATGGTAAAATTTGAAAATTTTATTTGCGAAAAAACACACACGCAAAAATTAAGGCAGTCGTCCTTCGAAACTTTGTAATATTTTCTTGTGACTCAGGGGGAAGTCTAAAGGCTGATAACGCTAAAAAGCAGGTTTCGATACCCGAAGTGGGCAGAGCACAGATAGTCTACTGTATAGCTTTGTGCTCAATAACAAACAAAATATAATTTTCACTAGCCAAAGGTTAATTCAGCTTCTACCTACACACTCGAGTTTGAAAGGTGGCTATTTCATTTCCGACATAACGCACCATTTGGTAATATTATGAAGTCAGTAAAGGGAGTTGTGAAACACCTACACGTGAAATACTTCAACTGGGAGCAACAACCGGAAAAGGCGTTGTTCTAGTGTATTAACAAGTGAAAATAAAATGCCTTATATTATAAGCTACATACACGTTATGAGTGATAATTGTCTACAGGTTAAAGTAGAATGCATAATCTATTCTTTGTCTCAGAAGTTCAAGCAAATGTTCACAATTTTCAGGTTTAGTTTAGGTTTAGACGAAAAATATTTTAAAGTTATTTTGTTTTTCTAAAATATCGTAGTATCGTTTGTTTTTAATTAAAATGATTTGTTCAAGAAAGAGTTTTTGTGTAAAATAACTTATATAAAACACCTAACTGTCAAAATTCCCTAACAGAAATTACTATCATAGTGATATACTACTAAATATTTACTGTTATTTGTTGCAACTTAACATTTTAATTTTGAAAACATTTTCTATTACTCACGAAAGAACTTTTGTTTGTTTGTTTGTAGCTAAGCACAAAGCTACACAATGAGCTATCTGTGTTGTACCCATCACGAGTATCGAAACTTGGTTTTAGCGCTATAATCCTTCAGACTTGCGCTGTGCCAATGGGAGGCTCTCAGGAAATATACCTATAGCTAAGGAATTTGTTTTTCAGGTGTCCAATAGGTGGCACTGCAAGTTTTGATGAACAATGACACGATTTCATGAGAATATCATATGACATTACTTCGTTATTTTTGTTTGTTTGGTTGGTTTTTCGCAAAATCACTTGTAAAACAATCAAAAATCACATTTTTAGGTATATCAGTTTCTTATTATCCTTATCGATGCAATTTTAACAACATTAATATTAAGTTATTGATTTTGTTTCGAGATAGTTAAGTTCCACTACATAGTTGTGATATTATTATTATATTTTTCAAAATAGGATATTGCTGATAGTAGTTTACGTACTCAATATGCCCCAAAAATGAACTGTACTATTCAAAACGTTCTTTTAATCGTGTTCCAATAGCTAGTTTTATTTCGATTTATTGAGGCTGGATTGTATTTATATTTAATCTAGCACATAGAAAAATCAGGCATAGTGAAGAAGAATTATCTACATACGTGGTGTTCCTTTTCTTAGATGTATCCTTACATATTTGTCTGTTTTGTTTAAATGTGAAGCCGAGGGTTTATGGTTGTCGCGAAAACGTTGCGTTTTGGAGGCGTAAGAACGCTATAAGAATAACGCCCAAAAGTTAGTGATAGAAATTGTTAATTAACTGCAACTCTGTAGTCTTTTAGTTAAAAATTAGAGACGGCTATTCGCAGATATCTCTTATGTAGCTTTGCATGAAAGTTCGAAAAGAAACGTTTAATCTAATATTTTAATCTTCATTAAATATTCATTATTATACTCTATCTGTATAATGCAAATTAAAGTTAGTTTCCTTCATGTAGTTTTTGGAGAACAATTAGAAGGTGGGAATGATGAAACGCACATTTCTCGTGGAAAGACTTCTTGAATTGAGATCTCGAAAAAAGAATTTTAAGTATATTTTTTTAAAGGTGTTTGCCAATATCAGTGGAACTTATTGTGCTTTTTTATAAGCTTTGTGTGTTCCCCAAACTTTGGAAACTTTCCCATGTCCTTAATATTATGCTACCAAATTGATTTAACCTAGTTTAAACTTGCTGTACACTAAACAATTCGTATTAGAAACCTTTCTTGGTTAATTTTAAAGCTTAGAATTTCATTGCTGATAGCGAAATGTAATTTTGTTTTCTTTGGAAATCCAATGGAAACTAAGATTTTGTTTTTCCTCAGAAGATTTAATTTAGTGATTATCTTGTATGACTAAATTTGATTCATATCATCAAACAAAATTTAACTGCGTCATAAATTATCACCTCACTTTGGGTTAAATGATAGAGTAACTATATTTTCACACATTAATTATACTAGAGTGTTATGTTAAAAACACTGAGAACAACATGCTTGATTATTACACATCGCCTCAGGTTAAATAATAGAGTCATTATATTTTCAAACGGTAAATTGCTAGAGTTTTCTATTATAAACATTGAGAACAACACGCTCATTCTTCCCCCCAGTGGCACAGCGATATGTCTGCGGACTTACAACGCTGGAATCCGGGTTTCGATACCCGTGGTGGGCAGAGCACAGATAGCCCATTGTGTAGCTTTGTGCTTAATTACAAACAAACAATATTACTCATTCTTCAGGAAAAATTATAATTTTTTGCTTTTCAGCAAATTATTATTGAATCTTCAGCGAAAAAGTGTTTTCTTTCAACTTTTGCACATTCTTACCACTAGCTGTTTATTGTGAAATAGTTTGTTTTTCAGTTTTAAAGTTAATGACTTTCTTGAAAGTCTAATTTAAAAGTATTCTTCATTTTGCTGAATCTCATTTAAAAAAAAACAGTACATTAGAAATCTTCCTAATGTTTTTCAAAATTTGTATTCAGGAAAATCAGTTTAAAACTCTTCTTATGATTATTGATTTTCCTGGGAAATTTATTTCTGATAAATGTTTGAGAACTTTCTTCTGTAGAATTCCTCTTATTGTTAGTAAATCTTTATGCTTTATAATTTTTCTTATTGTTACTGAATCCATAAGAAGAATCATTGCTGTGCTTTAGGTTCTTCAGAGAAAACCACTCATTGAGACTCTCCTTGCAAAATGGGCTAACTGCGTTCTCTTCAGCTAAGAGAATCGAACTTCGAAATTTAGCAGTGTAAGTCCGTAAACTTACTACTGACCCACCAAAGGACTTATTTATTTTTATCGCTTTTAGTGACATTTGTTACCAACACAATGATTTACAGGATATATCGTATACCACATATTTCACACTCTTGGGCTTCGAAACAGTAATGACACCTTATTGTTAAAGAGAAAATATATTTTATGTTAATTACATTTCACATTATTTATGACACAGCATTACGTAAATTAAGTTGAATATCTTCCAGATTTTATAACTCTTCTTAAACCGATCGCAGATTACAGATTGTTTTGTCCGAATTTCATAACAATAAAATTTAATCTTTACCTAAGAAAACCCTTCCCGTATTACCTTCATGGGGCCTGACGTGGCCTGGTTGCTAAGGTGCCCAACTCACAATTTGTGGATCGCGGGATCGGATCCCATCAACGAACATGTTCGCCCTTTCAGCCTTGGGGCATTATAATGTGACGGTCAATTTTACTATTTGTTGATAAAGCATTGGCGATGAGTAGTATTGACTAACTGCCTTCCTTTTAGCCTATCACTTAAAAATAAGGACAGCTAGCGCAGATAACCGTCGAGTTGCTTTTTTTCCCTCCTTATCATAAAATTATCGAAGTAGATGTGAGTATGTTTATCTTTTTCTGTTCACACATGGTTATCAATACCTCTTTTCACTTTTTTTAAGAAAGGTTTATTACAAAATTAGGTTAAGCAGGACACCTAATGATTCTGTGGTATATATATATATATATATATATCACTCCAGGGTATGCAGTAAGTTGCACGTTAAATTGCTTTGTCACGTGTGCTGCAGATTGTGAACCAATACAGCACTGAACGAGTTCTCTAGGACCAGTTCTATGTTCTTATCGGTGGTGTAAATTTAAAGGAGTTTCTTGATCTAGAACAGAGGCACGGGAAAAGTTGAGGGGGAGGGAGACACTGCTAAACATGTCACGACTTACGAAATAGTAGGACAAATTCCAGAGTAGATGATGGTTGTATGAGAAGAAAAGAAAAATAAACTTGATAACACAAATCTTTCTCTATTTTTTTATGTAAATAGTAAAGGCGAAAGAAATCAAAACTAAAACTCCCTCCGCATTCAACACGTTTTACTTATTTTATTAAGCTTGTTTATTCTTTAAGGTCTGAGTAGGTACAAGTCGTTTAAAAGGAGCTGATTTTATAATACACGCTTTTTATAGTATTGTACAAAACATATAAAAACCCTACATCTATGCCCACTACACTCACGACAGAGATCACACTTTATATTAGAATACACGAAATAAGATCCATTTACAGATAGAAACCCACATCAAAGCACTCTTCGTTTCCTTGGGATGCTTTGATGTAATTTATTACGTGCAACTAAATTATAATCTTGTGAAACACAGAAACAAAAACAAATTAGTATGAATGGTGGTTACTTCAGTTAAAAGAATTATTTAGTAGCTCGGCTGGGTAGTTTCTCGAAACGAATGACTTGCGAAATCTTAGAAAATACAGATATAACTAAGATAAAATAAGCTTGTCAATCTGGTTTTATGTTAAGTTCTTTCGATTTTTTAATTAATTTTTGGTGATAATTGTACAATACATCTGGTGTTATGATGTTACAGGATTTAAATTAATTTATGTAATCTCCACTGCTTTACCAGACAATCTTTAACTAGATGACCAGCAGTAGTAATAAATATTCTTATAGTTTTGTATAAAGGCATTTATTTTAAGAAAAATGTTTGTAATCCTAAAACAACATGTTAAACGCAAAATTTTAGAGAAGCAGTCATTGTTATCAGCGTTTTGAGAAGTAGGTATTTTTATCAGTGTTTTGAGAAGCAGGCATTGTTACCCGTGTTATGAGAAACATGCATTGCTATCAGCATTCTGTTTTCTACTTTGACATTAAACACACTTGCTTTTTACATTTCCTTCGGTATTTGTTTAAAAAGCATAAACAGTAATAACCTGCCTGTTGCCAAATATATCAACATATATTTCGATTAAATCTAAGTAATGGAAGATTAAGTGAATTTTCCTGCTTTTAAACATCTGTCCTTAAAATGATTAAAGCTTGTATTATATACGCAAAATAGAAGTTAATTGGCTGATACGTATTTTCTATAGATGGCACAAACTGTATTTTGCATTTTATTATAACATAATTTTATTATAACATAGCTATATAAATATATATATATATACAATAAAATTCAAAATAAAATTTATAAGACGTTCAGATCTGGTCATAGTTTTTTACTTTCTTTTTAACGTCGGGAGTGGTTTTACTTCTACTTAAATAAAAGTTGATTTAATTATTCAATTATTCCAAACAGATATACTAAAAGATATCAATTGTTTTTTCTAAGACTATTAACTTGTTCTATAATAAGTTCAGTTCCATGAACTTTTAACGGTGTTATTGTATAAATAAATCATCAACAATGACACAGCGGTATGTCTGCGGACTTACAACGCTAGAAACCGGGTTTCGATACCCGTGGTGGGCAGAGCACAGATAGCCCATTGTGTAGCTTTGTCTTAAATTCAAACAAATAAAATTGTTTTTTATCCATAAGGTTGATAATTATTAGTATCACGATTAACTTGTACAGGTTGTAGAGATGAAACAACGTCAAAACTATAAGCGCGCAGTATATATGTGTGTGTGTGTTTGAAACCTATCTGTTGAAGAATAAGATTATGGATGATTTGTATTGTTAGCCAATTATGAAGTTGTGCCATTATACTATTTATTCTATTTTTTTTTCTTTGGTTTGTTTTATTTATCGTTTAACACAAACTTACACAATAGTCTACCTGTATTCTGCCCATCGTGGGTATTGAAGCCCGATTTTTTAGCATTATATGCCCTCAGATTTGTCACTGAGACGTTGGAAGGCTTTTTAATTTGGACACCAGAAACTGCATAATTCGGTAGCGTAAACAAAACCATCTTTTACACATGCCATTTATAAAGCAGCAAATCATTAGGAAAACGAAAATTTCTTTCAAACCGTCTGCCTTGATTATAAGTAAAACACACACGTTGGTACAGCCAGTAAGTATAGTAATTTATTTGGTTGAGCACCTTAGGCCCAATTTTCCGGTCGTGTAATTCTTCATAATTGTAGGTTAGTTGTTATTTCTGTGATTTAGATGTGTTTGTGTTTTGATTAAAACTGATACATCGCTGACATATAAAACACTCTTTATAATTAAAGACCCAAGAAATGAGGACGTTGTTGGAGGTTTAAGCATGGATCTGGAACAAACATTGAAGCTTTTTTTGTTATTTAGTCTTCGTAATCATTTGGAACATCATGAAGTGTAACATCCCTAGCAGAACAGTGCATCACGTGGTCAAGGTCCACAGAGTCACGCATTTTCATGAAGGAAGGTGAGAGTGAGAAAGTTACTTTTGTGAGAAACTAGGTTTCCATTTCTTATAATAATTATACTTGTTATTTCTTAGGAGCGGTTTTGAGCCGGTTGTTGTAATTTTTCTTTCTTTTATTACCATACAAATGAATAGTCGTGTGTGAACTAGGGTACGATAGGAAGGGCATGCTGTTGTATCAAATATCGTATGGGGGAATAAACAAAGAGGAACGTCAAGTGTCCACGTTAATCAAATGAGCAATCTTATGATAATAGTGGTGCGTATGCATGAGGAATTTTAAGTAGCAGTACGATGTCTTTCTCAGAAGGTGAAATTAACTGATCTGTTTGTCGCATGCACACGTCTAGTTATCTGTGTGTCGCATACACATATCTAGTTGTCACAATCCTACTTTTTAACAGTATTTTTGAACAAAATTAAAACTCCTGGAATCAATTTGTAAATCCTAAGACTTATTTACATCTGCAGACAATAAATGGCTACCTTTCTAAATCTCCCTCGATTTATACATTGTTTATGTAGCTTCAGATCTCAGTCTTTCGTTCTTAAAAGGCCCGGCATAGCCAGGTGGTAAGGGCGCTCGACTCGCAATCTGCGGGTCGCGGGTTCGAATCTCCGTCACACCAAACATTCTCGCCCTTTCAGCCGTGGGGGCGTTATAATGTGACGATCAGTCCCA
>NW_013666080.1:453328-454899 GCF_000517525.1 Limulus polyphemus
GTTTTATCAACCTTTCATACAACGTTACTACATTAACGTAGTAATAATATTCAACTTATTCTAGAAGCAAGATAAAAGTAGCTTCAAAATAGTATTTTAAAATATCTCGTATTCAATATTTATAGAACTTCTATAGAACATGTACAAAATAAACTTGAAACTCTGATCAGCACAATGGGATCAACATAAGATTAAAACCAAGTCAAAAATGTAAAACCTGAAACTGTGATCATATGTTATATTTGCAACAATGGAATCAGCATAAGATTAAAATATTAAGTTAAAATGTAATTAATATTTACAATATTTGTAAATATAAAACGTACAGTAACATGCTATTCCTTACTACTGACTTGCTCTTAGAGAGCTTTTCTGTTCAGTGCTATAGATATAATTATCTGTTGTTGCATCCCCAGTAACAAAAGTTTTGATATTTAACTATTTGAAAATCAGAACATTGACTTTTAGTATCTAAATAATAATAATATTACATAAATTCAAAGAAAATTGTCTGTAAAGACAACTCTGAAAGAAATTAACATAAAACGTTAGGCAATTAATTTTTGAAAGCTGTAATGACTGACCTAGTTGTAACAAAACGTTAGGAGGAGAATTAGCGTGAAATTAAAACAACAACAGATGTTACAAAAACATTAGAAATATGAAACGTTTCAGTCAATGAATATGTTTTACCTTAGGTTCGGACTAATAAAGCCCGGTTTAGATTTCTGAATGATCCCTTACCTCGAATAATCAACGTTATTGCAACATATTTCTAAATTACATTAACGAATAGATATCATTAGCACAAACATACCTTTTAGCCTCTACTCTCATCAGTTAAAAAAGGGTAAACTTAGAAATTTCATAGCCTACTCAATATCATGAGTTTTTTGTAGAATTTACGAAATGAATAATGAATGTCAGAATCATAACCAATATTTGTCGTCGTTAAACACTAACATTTCTTGAATAGGTCTGGTGTGATATAAGATTTTGTTAGTTTGTTGTTAAGCACAAAGCTAGACAGCAGATTATCTGTGCTCTACACCACCGCAGTTATCGAAACCCGATTGTTAGCATCAATAAGCGATCAGAATTGCCGTTGAGCCACTGGGATTGGGTTGAGGGGGGGGACTATAATAGAAAAACCTTGTTTAGCACAGATGATTCTGAAATTCGTGTTTTCAAACAAATAACAATGTGCAATAAATACAAAGAAGTCACGATCAACTATCTGGGCAAGCACAACTTTTACATAATTTAAGATAACTATATATAGTGTCACATTTTTACCGTAACCGTTGGAAAATTAATCACTAAATAAAAAGAAAAATAATTTTGGGATTTGGAATTTTGAATCTGAACAGCAACTCATGCGACACGAGCTAAGCGGCCAGATCTGAGACCCCCCCCCTTCCTTCTCCCCGATTATGTAATAGCTTCGAC
Organism: Limulus polyphemus; assembly: GCF_000517525.1. NCBI lineage: Eukaryota > Metazoa > Arthropoda > Merostomata > Xiphosura > Limulidae > Limulus > Limulus polyphemus. The sequence continues at coordinate 454,778 of NW_013666080.1, forward strand.
CAGAAGTTTTACTAAACATATTCGATAAGAATTACAAGTAATAATAGTCTTGATTATGAATGATAGGCAAATCATGAAAAGTCTAGAATGGCTCACAGACACGCCCCAATGAAAGAATAGAC
>NW_013666080.1:455038-462560 GCF_000517525.1 Limulus polyphemus
CAAATACCTACAGAATGATAGGTTCTTTTTTGTGAGTGTAAAACACTTAAATACACCATTTCGATTTCTAAAATATCCATATTTCTGTTGTATGTCACTGATAGAGGCCAAGCAAACGGAAATACCTGTAATAACTTTAATCTTACAAAAAAAACATATAAAAACTTTTTACTTTTTCGTAATTTTCCACAAGTTTTTCTTTTTTTCTTTTTGAAGGACATGATAGTGTCATCACGATTTTTTGTATGAATTCCCAAGGAGGGGCGGTTAAGTCGACGCGTGCTCTGCTGTTTCTCACGCACTTTTATTAGAAAAGAGAAAGTCTGTTGAATAATGTAGCATCACGCCTAAGAAACAACACAATCTCGTGATGCGTGGGCTCAATCCTCCTTTGACCTTATTTTTTACGTATTGTTTTCAAAATATTGAATAATACCTGTATACCATTAACTTCCAACCATTATTAGTTTCTGTACGTGCAACTCTATCAAGAACTAAGTTGTTCATAAAATACCACATCCCAACTCTAAAAAATGCATCATTATCTATTTCTCTCATCTCCTGATTTAGAGAGGTCCGCTAAGTTCGTTTAGTAGTACTGTTGGTTGTTTTTTTTTTTAATTTAGTAATCTCAATATAAATGACTTTCATATTTTTTGAAGACCCACAGACTTTTTGTTTGGAATAAAAATCCAATTTTAACTTTCCGAATAACTAACCACCAACTGACAGTTTGTGTTTCCACGTCAGTAAAGCTAGAGATCAGTGTTTGCAAAAGAGGTAAACAGTGGAGGAAAATATTTTATTTAACTTATTTAATCCTTTATGAACGTGGAAAGCTAACTCCTAGTCTAATTGTCAAACAGTATTTATATAAAGCCATATTTTTATAAATTTATGTACGGAATTGTTTATAGATAGCATGCTAAGTTGTGAACTCAATTAACCTGATGCAGTTTGTCGCGATAAGTGTTAGTTTAAACAACCTTTTCTTGTCAAGTTTTATGTTTCTGCTTGAAAGTGTAACGGATAGTGCAATACGTGACGAAACTCGTAGGTCTTAAGCCTGCGATGGCTAAATTGTAAGTACAGCCTTAACACAACGGCATAACTGTTTTCTGTTTTGAGTCTATGATCCACGGCTTGTTTGTTGCTCAAGAGCCACCTAAAACCTTTTCTATGACAACTGTTTAAAATATATAATGTTTACCCCAGAAAAACACAATTTATTTTCAATTAAAAATGAAGATTATTGACTGTAAAATAATGTCAGAAAGTAACACCTTAGAATGTTCGTAGAAGAAGCTCAAGTAAAAATATAATCTGCGTATGATCAATCCATATTATCCTAGCATGGAGTCCCATTCGAGTGAGTAAAATTGTTTAGTATTAGAATTGGTCGGACTATTTTCTCGAATAAGAAAATATATTTGTGGCGATTAAAAAAGAAAATTCACTTAGGATTCAGCATGACAGAGAAGTTCGATAAATCTTCATTCCTTTTTAAATTTGTTTTTGTCTAGGATTGCACTTGTAAAATACAGAATCACTAAGAGTGTGTTGAGAACTACTCAACTTAGAGCACATATGAACTTGAAATAGGTGCATTATATTTGTTTTTCAGGCCTCCTGGATAGGTGTTACAAAATTCGTAGCCTTTCGTAACTGTGTTATTATAAATGTATATGTACTAGGTACGTACTACAACTTCTAACAGGTTATTTGTTGTTTAACAGCAGGATGATTATAGATATACTAAATATGTACTACAGGGTTACTGTTGTTTTACAGCAGGATGGTTATAGATGTACTAAATATGTACTACAGGGTTACTGTTGTTTTACAGCAGGATGATTATAGATGTACTAAATATGTGCTACAGGGTTACTGTTGTTTTACAACAGGATGATTATAGATGTCTTATATGAGTACTAGATATGTACTAAAGGGCTATTGTTGTTCTACAACAGGATGAAAATAGATGTACTAGATATGTCCTACTGGGTTATTGTTGTTCTATAACAGGATGTTAATAGATGTAGTATATGTATACTAGATATGTACTACAGGGTTATTGTTGTCCTAGAACAGGATGATTATAGATGTATTATATGAGTACTAGATATGTACTAAAGGGCTATTGTTGTTCTACAACAGGATGACAATAGATGTACTACATGTGTACTACAGGGTTCTTGAACAACAGGATAACAATGGTTGTACTATATGGTTACTAGATAGGTACTACAAGGTTATTGTTGTTCTAAAACAGGATGATTATAGATATATTATATGTGTACTAGATATGTTCTACAGGGTTATTGTTGTCTAAAATGGGATAATTATAGATGTACTATATGTGTACTACAGGGTTATTGTTTTTCTACAACAGATGATTATAGATGTACTATATTTTTACTACAGGGTTCTTGTTGTACAACAGGATAACAATGGTTGTACTATATGGGTACTTGATATCTAATACAGGGTTAATGTTGTTCTACAACAGTATGATTATAGATGTACAGTATGTTTATTAGCTTTATTATGGTTATTGTTGTTGTGCAACAGGGTGACTATAAATGTACTGTATGTGTACCAGATATGTATTAAAAGATCATTGTAGTTTTACAATAGGATTACTATAGATGTTACCTAATTTTACTGGATATGTATCTTAGACGTCGTATGGAATTATTGAAGATTTATTATAACATTGCTACATTCGTACTACGTATCATGTACTTACTACAATATTCATAGACTTTTAAAAACGGGTTTATAAGGATCTACTAATTCTTAACGGGGACGTACTATGAATTTATTGAAGATTTTTTGAGAGATGTAGAAAAGCTGTAGTATTTATGTACTATAGGATTCCCTAAGTTATAATTAAAGCATTGCAGAGCTGTATTACCTTCGTACAATGTGATTATTAGAGATGCCCATCAGGATTATCTGAGAAGTACTACAGAAATACGAAGGACGTGGACGCACTACAACACTACATGAGTCGTAGTACAAGAGCACCAAGCTACATGTTTGCTTTGAACATATTTTTAAAAATCCTAATATATTACATCGGTTATCAAGAAGATTAAACTGATACTCCAACTATTCTACAAAACCTCTATGCTTTACGCATGTCATTCGAATCATATTAATTTACAATGGCTAAAAATTACCACATCTATTACACTAGGCCTAAAATATAATGATATGTATATGTCAAACAAAACAATATCTGTCAGATGTGAATTTTATAGTTATACGTATTTATTACACCTATCATAAGGTAAGGTGACTTTTATTTTCCAACAACCCGAGGAGTTCTATCTGTTTACTGAATCAAGTTTAAAAAATGGTCAATTGGGAATGAGTATATATTTATTTCAGGTTACAACTGCATTACTTACAAATGGAGAAAATAAAACTGAACCTGACTTCCCTTTACAGATTGTAAATAACGAACTTTCTGTTCATGAATTATAGAGACTACTTTCTTTAGCCTTTTTTTTAATATTGAAACAGAATGATGATGAGCTATAATGTTTCACGACTGCATCAACTGACCTTTCAACTCCGTATTGTTTGAACTTTCTTTAGCATTCTTCTATCGTTGCAAATAAATCATATGTGCTTCCATACATTACTGTACAAAGAACAAACATTAGTATCTTATACGCATGTAATTTACTTTATTTGAAGTACATGTTGTAGTGACGGTAGATTAGTTGTTTTTTATATCATTTAAACGTACAAAATCTATTAAGCATTCACAAGGGGGATTTTTTCATGGATTTGAACATTTCTAAATTTTAGTTGTTTTTTTTTATATGTGCAGTGAGATAATACGATGAAAGGAAGTACTCTGTCGTAATTAAAGGGAAACTTGATAAATCGGATAAGCAGAGTAAAATTTAGTGAAAGTACAACGTTTCACCAGGTTAACCTGGCATCATCAGGTACGTCAACTACAATGAATGAATTGAAACTACACATATATATAATTAAACGAATGAATTGAAACTACAAATATATATAATTAAACGAATGAATTGAAACTACAAATATATATAATTAAACGAATGAATTGAAACTTCAAATATATATAATTAAACGAATGAATTGAAACTACAAATATATATAATTGAATGAATGAATTGAAACTACAAATATATATAATTAAATGAATGAATTGAAACTACAAATATATATAATGGAATGAATGAATTAAAACTACAAATATATATAATTAAATGAATGAAATGAAACTTCAAATATATATAATTAAATGAATGAAATGAAACTTCAAATATATATAGTTTCAATTCATTCATTATAGTTGATGTACCTGATGATGCCAGGTTAACCTGGTGAAACGTTGTACTTTCATCACATTTTACAGTGAGATAATATTCTTATAAAAATAAATTCATATACAGATTTAATCAAAGATAAGAGTTTCTTAAAATAACTACTTAGTATACAATTAGTTAACAACATCCACCGCCAACTCTTAGGCTACTCTAATCGAATAGTGGGACTTGACCGTCTCTCTTATAACGTACCCACAACCCCAGAGTGCGGAGCGAGATCTTACAACAACCGGACGTGAATCATGGACATTCGTCTTATATAGTCTTGCACGTTAGCCATTACTTAAACCCAAACTTAGTTAAAAATAATTTTAACAAGCTGAAATTTTCAACTTGAACGGAACTTTATATACGACACGTGGGCTGAATGGCATGTCAAGAACCCCTAGTATTTAGCTATAGCCATCCCTAATTCTGATATACTGGCCCGAAGAATGTCAGCAAGCTAGCAGTACCCGCCGCAACAAGTTATTTGTCAGATTCCTTCACTTGAATAACAGGACTAATTGTCACTTTCATAACAGATGAAAGTGTGGAATGTGTTCAGTTCCACCATGGACCTTTCCGTCCAAAGCACAGCCCGTTGTCTATTCTGACATAAATAGTCAAATTTTTGAAGTGTCATCAGATAATATCGTCTAATCCTAAGACTAGTTAAAATCATTTAAAACAATAGCTAAAAAAAACGTCTAAGTAACTCCTCAGACCAAATTGTTTAAAACAATAGCCAAATATATATATATACTTAAATTAAATACATAAATTGACTAAACCGTGTGAAACCTCTTAAAATATAATATAAGTTATTTACAGCAATTTCCAGGCAAAGTCATTAAAACAATAAAAAATAAGCAGGGAATTGTCATAAGCAATAGCCTAAACCATACTGAGGTAATAATTAGGCAAACTCATGTTAAACTATTTCCATTTGAAACAGTCCAAATTAATAGTCTGGGAAACTAGTTAAACCAGAAGCTAAGTCAGATAATCTGAAGAAACGGTCGAATACAAAACTAAAATCCTTTTAGTATTGTGCAAAAACGAGCCAGGCAAAAAAATAAAAATAAAATCTGTCTGAAACAATGATACGAAAACATATTCTAAAGTAATGTCAAAATAAACAGTAGCCAGGCAAACATCATCTGAAACGTTAACCGAATAAAAATGTTTAAGGTAATGTCCAGATGAAATAGTCTTAACCCTAAGCCAGGTAGCGTTGATTACCACAATTGGTAGAAATATATATATATATTATATCGGAAGTGCTGGATTGCAAAACATAATAAAGGGTGAGACAGTGAAAGTTCACTAAAAACTATTAAGTTATGACCTTGTAATCTTAAAAACAAGTTTTTAAACTTGAAGTTTTGACCATAACAAACGTATTTCATTAGGAGAGTATTTGTGACTAGTGATGAGTTGTCTGAATGAACTAGAGGACATATGACGGTTGCGTTTGGTATTAAAACTACGCTGGTGTTTAAGGGGTATATTAAGCTTGCTGGCTATTATACCAGTCATAAACACGTCTTCTAGGGGAAAGTAAGGTTCTTCTAGACTAGTTTCATAAAGCGTACGTGTTATATTTCCCTGTATTAAATAACTTGGACCAGTAACAAAATCTGGATAAGTCCTGTGGGGGTACATATTTTTGGAAACAAACCACTTGCTCTTCTTTTCGTGGTGGGGTTTGAAACCTCGGGCTAATTTACCGAAAATAGCTATTCTGGATTCATTTCTAATATAACTGATAAAGTCCATCATTGCCTCCACATTGATCAACATGTCGTCATCTGTTTTCAGCACAAACTCTGCCCAGCTGCAATATATTGATATCCACTTCATCATCGACACAGTTTTTAAGGTGAGATTTTTGTAGTTGTCTACAAAGTTGGCTTGGACAATGTCCTTGTGTGTAGCATCTTCTTTCTCTATTTGATTCTGAAGACTGTTGTTAGTACTCTTTCCTAATAAGAAAACACAAACTATGTTCTTTTGAAAAAGTTCTTTTCCCCAAGTTTCTCGGATGGCCTGACGATGGTCAAAGTGGTTCGTTCCCGAGGTCACAAAAACCAGAAGGTCGAGTGATGCTTTCTTCGCATTATTTTTTGCACATTTTTTCAAACAATCGCAAAGATCTTCTTTATTCTTGGGGAATATGAAGGCTTTCGAAAAGTGTTTTATATACAACAAAGAAGGTGATGAAATTATATTTTTTGGCTTTATTTTATTTTTCCTGTTAGTAAAACTATTTTTCAAAACTGAATCACTTGGTATGTCGCTGGACTTGACGTCAGTGTTTCTTGAAGCACTAATCTGGTTAGCTAATATTGAGGGAGATATTTTGTTACGTGCTTCCTGCCTTGATACGTACTTAGTGAAGTCTTTCAGTCTATGTTTAAAAGCAGTCATTCCTACACGATATTCAACGCCTACTGTAACGAAAACTGCGAAAATTAGCAGAAACACAAACATACGCCGATTGCGGAAAACGAAGCTTTTCATCTTGTGTTCTCTCATATACTTTGTGCTCTCTTCCATTCGTTAGGAGTGATATTACACTTATCTTCTGAATAATCTTTCTTTTGGAAATCGTTGTTTCTGTTTATATACACTGTCAGCCCTGTAATAACATTTCATATAATTTGTTTTTAATTCATCTTAAAACATTTCAGATAAGATTTTGTATCTAATCTTTGTTTATAAATAATAAACATTTTTTTGTGTGTGTGTGCACGATATATGTATAAATATATATATATATATCGATAAATTTATAAGTATATATATCACTTATATATATTCACTTCCAATATGATACTCTTGCTCATTATAACACTCCACCATATTGTACAAATTTTATAGATTAATCGCGTTTTAATGTTTGTTTCTTTGAAGTTAAGCACAAAAGCTACATAATGGTCTATCTGTGCTCTGCCCACCATGGGTATGGAAACCCGGTTTAAATATAGGGTAGAATATCTGTTGTTTTGTAAACCCATTAAATAAACTAGTAGTTAAACATGGAACATATGGTAAAATTAAGCCTCCCTTTCTAATTTTTTCATAACTAGGTTTTCAAGTACTAACTTGATCAATTATTATAGTTTGTTTGTTTGTTTTTAATTTCGCGCAAAGCTACA
>NW_013666080.1:463400-507801 GCF_000517525.1 Limulus polyphemus
TGGAAGTACATAAAATCTCGGAGTAATAAAACTAGCTGGAATTAATCGTTTCTTCTCCTCTCTAATATTTCATTATATATAAGCAAAACCTAAACCTTTATTTAATACCTCCAACTGATTGTTATTAAGAACCACATCTGACGTATTCAATGTTTTAGGAAATTCCAAAGCCCTTTGATTATCTTCAGGTAATGTATCCAATTTGATTTGTTTATCTTCTTTCTTTTTGTCTTTTAATTTTCTCTATTTCTGGTCCAATTCATACTTATACTTCTCAGTGTCTCTCACTGTCCGATTTTCCCATTCAATCCAACATTCATCATCATTTTATTTTGCTGCCGCTAAATGTAGTTGATTTTCTTGTTTGGCTATAACACTTCTTTTCCGCTGAATCGTGATGTGTAGTATCTGTTGTTTAATTTTTTGTACACAATAGTCTACTTTTCTTCCTTTGATATTATATTTTACTTGTATAAACTTTGGAATAAGATTCTCTCTTTGACATCTCACCAAAAAAAATTAGTTGAGATATCAATCGTTTTAGTTTACTACTCTGTCTTGCAAACTTCTTCGCCGTGGGTCCCGTTTCTAGACTCATAATTATTGTGTTTTGGCACTTGATATTCTACCCTATATTTAAACCGATAAATAAGATGAATCAAATGTTAGGTACTACGAAAGACGAAATACAGTTAACTGAAAAAAACTGGAATATATAAAATATAATGTGAATGTGGAAGTATTTACATTGGTCAGACAAGACGTAATTTAAAATATCGCTTAAATGAGCATAAGGGATATGTAAGAAATAAAAAAACTGAAAATTCATCCATAGCAGAACATGTACAGGAAACACAACACACACAATATTATGGGAAAAAACTGTAATATTAGCTCAACCTAAAAGTGTAATAGGTAATAATATTCGTGAATCCTTAGAAATAATAAAACATAAGAAAAGATCATGTAGTATTAAATAGAGATGAAGGTTTGGCGAATATTTCTGCAAGAATGTGGGTTGATCTCCTTTGAATGGTTTAGCGTGGATTTATGTAAAATAGCATACAGGTCACATGACCTACTAAAAAGTTATAAGTACTTTAGCTTTGTCTTGTAATTCACTTCTGAGGATGACGTTGCAACGTCGAAACATGTAGAGTCGTCAATATTTTGAAGATCATAGATAGGCCTAAATAATTTTTTTTTAATTGTGTGCTAATTTTAACGTTAAATATTATTTATGATTTTATATGAATGTTTCTATAAACCCATAAAAACGTGGAGAGCAAAACGTGAAAAATCGCATTTCATAAACTTTACTGTGACTAAAGTAGAGGATACCTGTGTTCCCTTTTCGAGTGTCAAACAATATCTGCAACAAAGCTATAGACATAGCCTTCTAGTGTTCAGTTTTAATATGCAATGCAAGTAACTTGCTTATCTATAAACGGGGCCAGCATGACCAGGTGGTTACGGCGCTCGACTCGCAAACTGAGGGTCGCAGGTTCGAATCCCCGTCCCGCCAAACATGCTCGATCTTTCAGGCGTGGTGGCGTTATAATGTGACGGTCAATTTGTTGGTAAAAGAGTAGCTTAAGAGTTAGCGGTGGGTGGTGATGGCTAGCTGCCTTCCATCTAGACTTACACTGCTAAATTAAGAACGGCTAGCGCAGATAACCCTCGTGTAGCTTTGCGCGAAATTAAAAACAAACAATCTATAAACGGTAATGAAACAAAATAATATTCGCATAATTTAAACATTCATTTTTCTTTACTTATAACAGTTCGTCTGATGAAAGTCCATTCTGATTATTAGACATAAGACGTGGTTTTATCACAATCTGGCTATTTCTAGAAGTCTACCTATTATCTACACCCATGCAAGAATGTAAATAAAAATCATCGTATGTTGTTTCTTATCAGCGATGAACCTCGAACTGCGAGTATGTTATCATTTCAAAACATATTTCAAAAGTTGCAATAAAATATGAAATAATCAACGCTGATTGGACAATATAGATAAGAGTGAAGAAGCTGTATCTTATGTATAGAAGCTAACCCTCAGAGACAGGTGTATACAGAGGACTAAGTACGTTATATTAAAATGATTTTGAATATGCAAATAAACGTAATAAACACAGCCGAAACTAGAGGGATAGTCAGTAGAGCGCATAATGTTATCCTTACTAACTAAAAAAGCAAGAAACAGTATGCATTTGCACACCACAAGGCCACTAACACTAGAACAGCGCGTGAGATATTATAAGATTCCAAATACAAAATGTCATCGATATCAAAGTAGTAGATTCCATTAATACTGAAGCAATGCATAAGATGATGTAGACCTATAAAAATCAAATGTCTTCGATTCTCAAAAAATACGAAAATGTGTCCGTCATTATCAACAGACACGGACCATTTTCGGCAGGACAATGAAGAATAATATTCTATAATATATGTCCACCAAGTTTTACCAAAATTTGACTGATTTATAGAGCAAATATAAAATGATAAATCGGTCCCCATGTTAACAGATAGGAATTTTTTTGGATTTTCATAACCTTGCTGAAACCTTGACCCTCGAGAAACTAATCACTTCTAAGTTGGGTCATAGTCCAAATGTATACCAAATTTCGTCCATATTTATTTAGTCATTTTCGAGAAATCTTGCTGACAAACACACACAGGGGTGAAAACACAATCTCCGTCCACTTTCGGTGGTGAAGGTAATAAGCCCCCCCCCCTCTCACTGGCACAGTGGTATTTCTGCGGACGTATAGTGCTAGAAACCGGGTTTCGATACCCGTTGTGGGCAGAGCACAGATGGCTTTGTGCTTAATAACAACCCCCCAGTGGCACAGCGGTATGTCTGCGGACTTACAACGCTAGAAGGTGCAAAGTTTTCAGATAGCGCATGACCAGACAGGAAAGCACGAACTGTAACAACGTGCTGAGTCTCCAAAATCGTCTTTATATAGCATACTAAACCTCTGTACTATATAGAGATATTAGCTTGTATATGAACTAATTACCTTGGATTGTTTATGATACTCGAACATGAGTTTTGGCGGGGGGTACGTTGGCTAGACTAACAGCTCAAAATAAGAGAAAGATAGCGCAAACAATTAACAATACTTTCCGCCAACTCTTGGCCTACTTTAATTCAAGAATGGGATTTTACCGTTACTCTTATAAAGCACCCATTGTCCCAGAGTTTGGTGTGCGATTTGTTTTGGGGCAACAGGATGCGAACCGTGGACCCTCAGACCTACACTCTCACATGCTAACCACTAGGACACGCTCAGCTTGCGATAACCAGAATTTAAGAAACTAAATGAAATTTGAATTTAAAAAATATATACACATATATGATTTATGAACTACTTTTGGAAAATAGCGCCAACACAAAACTTGGAAGAGACGAAGCAAAAAGTACGGAAAAACATCTTTTCCGAATGCCCCTCAGTGGCACAACGGATGTCTTTGGATTTACAACGCTAGAAACCGGTTTTCATTACCCGTGGTGGGCGGAGTACAGATAGCCCATTGTGCAGCTTTGTGCTTAATTACAAAAAAAATTCCGAAGAAATTAATTATTCTAACATTTTAATCCATCGGTTGCCAAAAACAATTTTACTGGTTTTGTTTGTTTTAAATTTCGCGCAAAGCTACACGAGGGCTAGCCGTCCCTAATTTAGCAGTGAAAGACTAGAGGGAAGTAGCCCAATAGTTGGTGGTGGGTGGTGGTGACCACCACCACCTACCGCCAACTCTTGGGCTACTCTTTTACCAGTGAATAGTGGGATTGACCGTCACATTATAACCCCCCACGGCTGAAAGGGCAAGCATGTTTGGTGTGACAGGGATTCGAACCCGCGACCTTCAGATTGCGAGTCGAGCGCCCTAACCACCTGGCCATGTCGGGCCGCTTTTTTATTTTTATTTTATTATTTGAACTTCACGAAAACTTTCTAAAATAGTTAATTCACTTCCAGGTAAGATAGCCCTAGGGTATGAGAAAATTGATTTTTATCTGGGCGGGGATGGATAAGCCAGTTATAACAAGGTCACTTAGTAAGTGACCTGTCCATGCCGGGCCCTCAATTTTACTGTCGGTCGGTTTTATAATGCTGTTCCACACATCAATACGTCATCACTTAAGTGCGTGTTTTATGAGAACGTACAGAGGTTCCAGCATCACCACACATCCTGAAAAGAAAATATTTGTCTTTTGTATTGTGTTTTGATTTTATAGATTTTCTCTTTTGGCAGTTATTTCTAATTTGGTTATTATTCCTATATAAATGGGTGCAAAAATCTTCCTGGTAAGGATTAACAGAGGGTTTTGCAGAAATCCTGAGTCAGGGGTGTACAATATTGGAAACCAAACAACCACAAGCACAACTGGCAGCTACTTCGGTCGTATACAAGTCTCTATAGTGGAGAGGTTATGGTCATGCTGTCAAACACTGCATAATGCATAGCCTGGACACAATCGGAAGCACAGTTATGATCCACATTATGACTGTTCTATACATAAAAGTCCCAGTAGAAATCGTCAGTCCACCTGGACACAAACGAAAGAACAGTTATGCTCCATGTTATATAACTGCTATATACACAAAATCGTCAGTCCACTGATTAGCATGGACAGCAGCAGGAGTAATTATTGGTGATCAAAGAATAAGAAGCAGACTCCATGAGAACGACTTTAGACCCATTGCTAAGTACAGTGTTTGTTTTGAAGAGGGTCATCTCTAAAAACCCACAGGAGAATGATAATCCTCAGTGGTACATCAATGAAGAAGACTATTTTGGTAGAGAATCTATTTCTGTTGGTATCTTTATTTGTCTTCCTCCAGTCATGGAGATAGTAGAACCAAACACGGCAGGTAGACTCGGATTGAATAGTGGTCGTCTTTATTTATTTGGTGTAGTACCACTACCCTTATTTAATTGGGTACCAAGGAGCTAAAATCCGTCCGGAAGGTTATATAGGTATGATAGAGGTCTATTAGCAGGTTTTTGGATTCATTGAGCTCAAAGCTAGCATTGGATATTTTGTTCCTGGCTCTCATTTTTTTGAAACTTTCTTCATATCTCAACTTACACGCTCCCGAGAAAAAAACGTGGTTAACGTCTTGAGATACCAGGAACGAGGTGTATTTTGGGTAAGGATCCCCTTGGAGTAGCTATAGAAGTAATTGCGTATGTATGAAGGAACTTCATCGGTAAATGGTGGCCACTGTGAATCACTAAGGGGCCAATGAACTCCGTAGCGGAGCGCAGGTATTTTATGCTAGGTAATATAAATGAACGTACATATCTTACTGTTCTTCAGAAGCGCATATTTATCACTTGACATTATGTTGAGGTGTAATTGGAATCAACTGTACGACCTTATTAAATTTTAATCAGACTATATCCTGTTCTGGTGTATGATAATGCTTAGGGTCATATTGCCAAAATTGCTGCTTACATTGAAGAACAAATTATGAAGAGACCTGATCTAAATTTCATATTACACCTCTGGTTCATATATTTTAACCCAAAACGGTACACCACTGAACTTAGCGTTACACTAAGTAATACAAAAGCTAATCTATAATGTCATTTGCTTATTGTCAAGCAGATGCAAAGGTTGTATTAATACTTGTTACTGGGCATCTCATTTTGCCAAGCACGTCCTTTTATTAAGGCTGAATCAATCAGAATTTAACTCTGACCCTGTGAAATTAAAGTATACTTTTTTCCACGACTTACAACCAACAATACCCTGTATAATAAGCCTCCCAGTTGCAGAGCGGTATGTCTGTAGACTTATACTGCTAGAAACCTGGTTTCGATACCCGTGGTGGGCAGAGCACAGATAACCCTTTGTGTAGCTTTGTGCTTAATGACAAACAACAACAGTTAATAAATGTTGCTTTGTACTTCAGCTGCGTTGTTAATTTAGTTAAAGAACAACTTAATAATTAAATAGTTTATTTTGTAGTATAATGCATAGTATAAATAAATTGCATGGAGTGGTGGTGGTGAATTGGGGTTTTCTGGCGCAAAGTAACAGGGCTATCTGCGCCAATTTCATGGATACTGAGATAAGATATAATTTGAGGCGTTAAAAACCTGTAATAAGTTATTAGTTAGGTGTACTTAACGTAAAGACTATTACAGTATAAAATGATCCCAGACATTTAGGTTGTACATAAATTGTGTCATTATATTTTTGCCAAATGAGTGACCTGCTGGTTAGGTCGCTCGACTCGCTATCTGTCTTTCAACCGTAGGGGCGTTATAATGTGACGGTCAGTCGAACTATTCTCTGGTAAATGAATAGCTCAAGAGTTGGAGGCTAGTGGTGTTTCCTATCTGCCTTCTCTCTAATTTATCTCTAACAAATCAGGGACGGCTAGCCCAGATAGCCATAGAGTAGCTTTGCACAAAATTCGAAACAAAACAAGCCAAACCAAATGAATATAAACAATTTTTTTCTGAGAAAAACTTTTTAAGTATTGTTTGTTTGTAGTTAAACATAGTCCGCAGACATACTGCTGAGCCACTGGAGGACAAAACTTTCTAAAGAAGTAACACAAAATAAGCTCGAAAACTTTAAACAGCTACGACTGTTTTAAGAAATCGTTATAAGTAATAAACACAAGATACATTTATGAGAAAAAAATAGTCCAATGATGTGAAAAATCTGCAAAAGGGAAAAAACAGTCTTTCTAATTTAAATTGTAAATGTGTTAAAATATTTTTGATTCTCATAATTAACAGTAACAACAAAAACTTACACTGTATTCAATCTTCCTTTCTCCCACTTACTGCAGTCCTATTATTTTCTACTCCATTAAAATATTTTTGATTCCCATAATTAACAGTAACAACAAAAACTTACACTGTATTCAATCTTCCTTTCTCCCACTTACTGCAGTCCTATTATTTTCTACTCCATTAAAATATTTTTGATTCTCATAATTAACAGTAACAACAAAAACTTACACTATATTCAATCTTCCTTTCTCCAACTTACTGCAGTCCTATTATTTTCTACTCCATTCATGGTCCGTTAGGCTCAAATATCATACAAAGTTTATTAATTGTTATAATCTTCACGTTACTTTCATACAGATATGTGCAGTAGTTGTTAACATATTTATTACTAATAATTTCTATTTTTACCCCAAAGATTCTCATTACAATTAAATAAACAAAATAAATGTAAATATTCAAAACCACAAGGAATTGATTGGTTTTTCAAGTTGAAAGCATAATAGTTAAACCATAAGAATTAGTTATTGATATTACTGCGTTTATTATAAGCTAATGTTATAAAAAAGCTGTTTGTTTTTAACTTTAGGATTTATACTAACAAGAGCCTAATTATAATGAAATCATATGATATCGTTTATATTTTTCTCGAGAGGAGAGAGCAGGACTTCTAAATACTATGTTAAAATTATTCGTTATTATCATATTGAATGACTTGTATTATTACAAAACCTAAATCTATGTAATTAGGACTATTTAAGTTGTCTTGTAACAAAATATTTGTCAAAAATGAATAACTTCTATAATTATGTCATTATTCTATTTACATTTGTTTTAATTTCTTCAATATTGCTGGTTTTCACGCATTTTTATTTCAGGGAAGTGTTGATATATTTCCTATTTCCCTTAACGCACAAGTTTTATTAAACGTTTCACGTTATTGTTTCTTTAGAATTGACTTTATGGTTTTTTTGCATTCAGGAGCCTAATCTCCTTTAGAAATTTGAAATCCATATAAAACTGAACCTCAAATTATTATTGGTTACGGAAAGCTAAATGCAGAGCAAACCAATGCAAGTATAATCATTAATCAGCAAATATGAGGGAAAATAATGGAAGGTGAATTCTTGTTTTCTATCACGCTGCGAGAAAATCATGTAAGATCTCTAGAGTAAAAAATATATAAAGAATAACGAGAAGACTTGCTTATATATCCTACTTGAACCAATTAAAATTTTTCATTACAAATAAAATTAAACCAAATGTTAAATGGATAATAAAAGTCTGAAATACCTTCGAATGTTATCCAGAGGCAATTACTGTCGAAAGTTAACGTAGAGAGTAGGATACAAAGTAATGACAAAATTACCAGAATTTGCAAAACTTACGCGTATAACTCGGTTAGGATTGGTGACTGTTACAATCGCCTGGTTACATCATATGATTTAAAGTACTCCGAATGTTATCCAGAGGCAATTACTGTTGAAAGTTAACGTAGAGAGTAGGATACAAAATAATGACAAAATTACCAGAATTTGCAAAACTTACGCGTATAAATCGGTTAGGATTGGTGATTGTTACAATCGCCTGGTTACATCATGTTCATATTATTTAAAGTACTCCTGCTGAAACCACCATACTAATTACTATAGAAGTCTAAGAGGGTCTCTAATAAGCTGTTCTTTGTCTTAAGATCAACTTATCAGTGTAAACTAGAACAATCGTCAGTCTTCTATTCTACACTAGAAAATACCTTATAAAGGGCGCAGTAAGGTATGCTATAATCAACATGATGATAAAATGGCGTTTACCTTATCAAACATATATTTCCCTACAGATGGAGCTCAATCTTAATTTGTAATTATACCTTATTGAAATATCCAGTCCAAAATTAAGTTTTCCATGAACTCATCTCATTTGACGATATTATTTTGCACAAGGCAATAATGTGAATAAGATATAGCTAATTTGGTTTAATTTAAAAAGATTAATCACCTGCCAATCTTGCTTTGTTTGCCTCAACGATTTCAAGTAGCGCACAGCTACACGAGGGCTGTCTGCGTAAGCTGTCCCTAATTTAGCAGCGAAAGACTAGAGGGAAGTCAACTAGTCATCTTCACCAACCATAAAATCTTGGGCTGCTCTTTTTTGCCGTCACATTCTAACGCCCTCACGACTGAAAGGGTAAACTTGTTTTGGAGGGACGGGGATTCGAACCCGCAACTCTCAGATTGAGAGTTCAACGCCCTAACCATATGGCCATGCTAAGCCCGCCTGTTTGGAGCTGTGGAACTAACACAAGAGGTTATCTGTTAAAGGAGGACTGAATCCCTGATATTTTTCTACATTTATGGACGATCTGATATCCAGCTTCTTATTGGAATGGGCATCAGTATGATGAGCAAAGTGGAAGTAGCCGAGGTTAACAGTATTGTTAAGGTTGTAGCCTTTGTGCCACATCTGAAAGCAGGTTCAGAGATATCAAATTATCTGAAATTGTTAAATATTGCACATGTAATCTAGGTTCAACACAGTGACAGCAATGCAGTGATTTGTTGGTTGAATATGTCATTGTATTATTGGAACCAGATGTCTGATTAGGTCGAATAACAGACACACAGTATTACATAGATTCAAATGACACACAAGCAATTAAGCAACTGCTGTAGATACCTCTTTGCTGTGCTAAAGATGTAGCCAGTAATGAAGTATAATGGATGTTAAAGCACGAGATTATATAGTCTTCAAAGAGTGTTTGTTCATCTTTTGTAATGATTGTCAAAATTAAGGAAGGTACACCAAGATTCTTCTTTGATTTTAGATAGGTGAACATGGTAACTCGAATCACTGCCAACTATTACCACAAACAGTTGATGCCTAGATGCTTGGAATGGGCTTAATGTTTCATTACATAGCCCAAGCATCTGGATACTGTCAAGTCGAAATGGGTGATTAGAGGAGACCTAAGACTGTTTTCAGTACGAGAGATGACACGAATGTGTTCCTTGTTATGATATATACATAGCTTTTACAATGCACCCACTAGTTCTGATTGGTTACTTGAGTTTACACGAAAGGGGTTATAATGGGAGAAGTGCTTGATCTACGTAGACGACGTCATAGTGTTTGATTGCATGTTCAACTTTGCAGCCAAGAGCTAGAAAATGGTAAAAGTGTCAGGCTTGAAACAGAAATTGGAAAAATGTGTTCATGCTAATCAAAATGTAATTTCCTGGTCATAACATAAGAAGTGGTTGAGTCTCTATGGATTTTGCTAAAATAGCAGCAATACAAGATTGTCCTTAACCTGTAGCCAACCAGAAGTTGAAAATTTCCCCTGTTTCCCCTTGTTATTATTAATGGTTTGCATATTAGTTTCCTCAGTTCACTTCTCTCATGGTACTATAAACTGCATAATACCAGCAATATTTTTTGCAAGGGGTCAGACAACAACTTGAAATCTCACAGTAATTCTGATTATTGCCTCTGGTAAAGTTCTCTGTCCACTTGCCATTTTGTTTCTCGTTCAACACAACACTCACTAACCAACTTTCTCATTGCTACTTGAAAATGAACTTCTATCGCTTGAGTGCCCTCGTTTACCAAGAGTGTCCTAATACCATTGATAACTCTGCTGCCTTGGAGACTTCATGACTTCTTTAATAGTCTCCACCAAAACTATGTAACTCCTGGTTGTGTCACCTCGTGTAATGTCCATAATGAAGTGCATCTGAACAAGCAGACAATGAATGTTCCAGAGTACTCACAAGAGATTAATATTCTGAGCATAGGTGGCCGGATTACGGATGTGTGTGTAAAGGGGAGTAATTGCCTCTCACTTTTTTCTGTTGGATATAGTAATAATAATTAAGTCAGGCTTTATTCCCCCCTTCCCCCTATATATAGGTCACAAATCTCGCATATGAACCCGAGTGTTGGCCAGAATCTGACATTTCTCAATTATTTTTGTTTGCTAAGGTCAAAATCGTTTGTAAAAGCTGATAATTAAGAATCTTCTGGCACTGGAGATGATTGACCCCGTTTGAATCAGAGTAGAACTCGAAATGTTGTCTCAGGAAAATATTAATTCTCTAAGCAGGGGGAGTTCATAAAAATGACTACAATTTGATTTGCATGTAATATATTGTGTACAAAGGAATTTCACAGAGAAGCAATACCTTATTTTATGTAAAATTAAAATGTTTTATATAATGCATGAAACTGAAATACATCATATTAATACACTGTTAATCTATCAGTGGGATCTAACTTGGATGTTAATGTTACACATTAAAAGCAACTGAAGCATTAAATGAAACCACATATCCCACATTATTCAATAAGGTAAGAAGTACTTTAAAGCAATATCAGATACGTAACATTCGCGTCAGCTAAAATATTAACTGCAATCATGATTCTGAACACAAAGGAACCAAAGACATTTTTTTAAGATCATTTTACTAGTAAAACCATATATTTATTTTTTTTATAAGTACATCAGTTATGGGTGATATAAAAGATATACCTGGAGAAGTGTTTTCACAGATTATTTTAGCGAATTCTGTGACCTCATAAATAATTCTATATAGGTATTTTCTTTATAAAATTTATTGTTTTAAGATAAGCAAAAGTCTTAAAAATGAAGTTAATGACACTAATAATTGTTGTAAAAGCGCCCTCTATAGAAAGTATGAAACAAAGGAAATGCTTCAACTTTAGACAAAAAATAAATAACTGGGTACAGTAAATTAGTGAGACCTAGAATATGGCTATTAGAGGATGCATATCATGTCTACCGAAGATAATTCAAGTGGCAAGCCCAATTGGCATGACACAATGACAACAGTGTTATTTAGACATGCATGGAAAGCTGCTTTGACCCTTAAGATATTACTTCCGGTCTAGCGGCTCTTCCGTCACTTTCTTCAAGTCAGGGTGAATGAAAATGAAAAGCACTGATTCAGTGGGATTGTAAAAGAAAAAACCAGAATTAACTCAGTTGTCAGATATACTCTTTTCTGTAACATAAGGATAAAACAAGTAAAAAACGATGAATTCAGATCTACTTAATTCGTTTAATATGTTAAAATTAATCAGAAGGCCTCTTCTTTCTTCTTTCTTGTTTTAAAGTTCATAAATAAGAAACATATTTCAACTAAGTATTAACTTAGCTTAAGGTTATATGATTATCGTGTAGGATCGGCTGTTCATTTCGAAAACAAAAAAAAGAATCACTTAACGTGCATAGCCTTCCAAACAATAAGTGTGTGTTTGTTACATTGCAGTTAAATAATCTTTATAATGTATTAGTAAGAAGTTGTCTAATTAGTCAAGACGATACGGAAAACTACGTTGAATGAACCTAAAGAATTATGAAAACTAAAGTGCTTGAATGTACGATGACTGGTGAGTCAAAGGGAATTTTATGGACAACTATAAAAACCGGGGCTCGATTCCCCGCGGTGGACAGAGTACAGATAACTAATTGTGTAGCTTTGCACGATGGAAACAACAACAGAAATGTAATACTTGTTTTAAAATACATGTATTTACGTACTCTAAAACACTTATTTATGAAATACATTCTATGAACTTATGAGTGAAAGCAAAGAAGAATATGTATTAACATGTCAACCACATTATATTTGCCATATCATTACACAATGGCGGCAGACCAGCACGTACCACGTTTTGTAACTATAACGAGAGTGACAAAATATTTTTGAAATAAATTTGTTAATCAACATTTTCCTGTACTGGCGTATCTGTCAAAAGAGATACAAAATGCTCTGTTATTTTCATATTTAATTTATAAAGCTACAGATAATAATTAATCCAGAAAATCAAGTGGCATAAAAATGTCAAAAACATTTAACTTAACAGCTGTACACGAACAGTTTGGTCATGTCCGATCACCCTTCTAAAACGTATGCATTAGACATTTCCTCTTGACGAAAGTTGGGGAAAAATGGACCTTGTATAGGCTTCTTCCGCGCACCATCTGGCCCCTCATTTTGCACCTCTGGTTTAAAGTTATGTTTCGTACCTAAATAGCACTACGTTAACTTTTTCTTTGAGATATTTATTTCTAATTCTGTTAAATGTATACCAAACCGGTACAATAGTTTCTTGTAGGTACATTGTTTTGCATTGTTTCTACCTGCTTTCGAACCAGAACGTTAACTTTTACGAGCCTTGCGTTCTAAAATAAAGCAGCTTCAAAACACTGAGTTAACCACTTCTTTAGAAAATTGACTTGCGAGTTTTTTCGTGCATATAGAGCAGTTCATTAACTTGTTTTTTATCTAGTTTATATCATATGTCTCTTAAAATGTAATTAGAAGTTTTATAAAATCGAATTCATTAATAAGTTTCATCGGTTTTACCTTATAAGGTAATGTTTGAGAAAGCAACTTCTATTTAATTTTGAAAGTATAATCATGATGAATTTAATCGTAAATGGTGAATTTATAAATATAAACTATATTTTATCTAATGAAAAAACAACGACAACTCGTTTTGTAATTGTAGATATAAAGGAGAATAATTTTCTATAAATAGGTCACTCGTCACGCACAAGAAGGATTATCAGCGACCTCTGTAGGATATAAATGCACAACATATATTTGCAAAATATTCCCAAGATCTCCCACAAATTTATCAAATCAAAACAGTTTTATGTCTCTACATTACAGTGTGACCTTGTGGGATTTAATGCCATTGTAAAATCAGGTAAGTACCTAATACAGGAACTATGTTTTATGAACAGTTTGCGTGATGAGAATTTATGGAAATGATGCTTGCTATAAAGACGAGTTTCGCCTTCCTTGTATTGTTTAAGTGCCACGTTAACAACGCTCTTCTTCCCTAGTTTGTCACGATTTTTCTATTAAATATGATTTAGATTAGACACAACAATATTATCTTACCTTTGTTTATGTACCCTAAACCACTCCTAACCAAACAAATGGGATTTCCCGCCAAAGCTGACACAGTGTTTCTTGAACACCATTGCGCATGCGTAACTCCAAAAACAAAAAAAAATGTTTGTTTTTTTCATTTTGTTATGAGATAAAAATTGAGAATACTTTTGATGACAGAGCACTTTAGAAAAACCTTCCTTTTGAAAATGTTTTTTAATATTCGTTTACATAAAGTAAATAATCGTTTTATTTTTTTTCGAGACAAAAAAAAGAGCTAATTTGTTTTAATAACCAGAGAAAAAAAATGTTTCATTAATGAGAAAGTTCTTTAAACTGACCATTGACCAACTGTAAGTATTAATAAAAGTGCTCAACGGGCGTACGATATCAGAATAAAAATACTTTATTTATCCAACTACTCAGATTTTCGGGTAAGATTGAGATGTGTTACATTTCTCATATCATTCTTTAATACGTTCTGAATATGATTTATTTATTATTCTGAAAATCATAACACATTGTCTGTTTATGTTTCAAAGTAGAACTTCTGAACTTTGAAGTGTTTTTTATTCATGTATACATCTATATGATTATCCCCGAGACTTATATTCCAACATTAACTTGTTTGTTGAATTTCGCCCAAAGCTAGTCGAAGACTATCTGTGCTAGCCGTCCCTAATTTAAAGTGATAGATAAGATGGAAGACGGCTAGTAAACAGCACCCACCGACAACCCTTGTGTTACTATTTTACCAACGAACAGTGGAATTTACTGTTACATTATAATGCCTCCACGGCTGAAAAGGTGATTTGTTCGTTGACGGGATTTGAACCCGCAACCCGTAGATTGCGAGTGAAGTGCCTAAACCATAAACGTAACACGAGCTAATGTCAACGTAGGCATGAAACTGTGACTGAACCATATTCATTTATCAACTTTCATCGTCCTAGACTGTTTCTTAAATTACTGAAAAATAAAACAAATAAAATAAATATATATATAGTCAAATATCAGAAGTGAATTACTAGGTAAAGAATTCATTTTACTTAATTAAGAACATTATCTACCTGAGGAGGTGCTCTATTTATCTATCTGCACCCCACCCCTACCCACCCCACAGTGGCTCAGCGACAAGTCTGAAGGCTCATTCCGCTATAAAGCGGGTTTTGATACCTGTGGCGAGCACAGCACAGTAAGCTCATTGTATAGCTTTGCACTTAATAACAAACAAACAATTAACCTATCTATATATATATATATCCATTTATCCATCCAGAGAAATGACGTAAGACCTAATCAAAGTTATTATACTTACAAGCTTGGAATCAGCTTGTTAAACTAGTACTATAAAACTTCAGACAAGCCTGTGACGATTGAAATATGTTTTGAACAAAAACAAGTCACCGACCGCCCGATTAGACAGACTGCATAAACTCCTTCAAGCGGATCATGCACTGAAGATTGAAAAAAACAGGGTCAAATGTGAACTATATGTTTGTAGGCCAAGCTTCCAAATTCGTCTAATAATAAGCAGATGTGAGCGATTTTTCTATCCAGATATATGCTGGAAAATCAGGACTGGTCTACCTGTACAATTATACGCTAACGCCTTACTGTCGCATTGATAGACTGAGGAAATAGAAGCACTGAATATCAGTCCTTCTTGAACAAGTATTTAAACCGGTTTTGCTAAACGAATCACTGTCTTTTGTTCTCAAATTATGGACGCTTATAAAGGAACATCAAGTTATGCTTTAACAAATGAAAATTGAATAATTTTTGTTATATTATAACGGGTTTCGGGGTTTTTAAAATACGAAAAATGAAACTTTGCATGGCCATAAAAAATCAGAAGTTGTTGTTTTTGCAAAGTAGATGAATTTATCTGAAAACTCACAACATTTGAATTAGATTATATTCAGCAATAATCACTTAATGAAGACAAACATAATTACGAAGGTACCTACAGCGACCTGAAGAGGGCTTCAGTATAGAAGCTGAAACGTCGTTTCCTTGTATTTCAACAGATGGCTGCAGTCCATTATATGTACTATATCTGGTGTGCCTAAAGTTCCACTGAAACTACATAATTGCGTTAAACACTATAACCCCAAATTGGTGTAAAGTTCCACTGAAGCTACATAATTGCGTTAAACACTCTAACCCCAAATTGATGTAAAGTTCCACTGAAACTACATAATTGCGTTAAACACTCTAACCCCAAATTGGTGTAAATTCCACTGAAGCTACATAATTGCGTTAAACACTCTAACCCCAAATTGGTGTAAAGTTCCACTGAAACTACATAATTGCGTTAAACACTATAACCCCAAATTGGTGTAAAGTTCCACTGAAGCTACATAATTGCGTTAATCACTCTAACCCCAAATTGATGTAAAGTTCCACTGAAACTACATAATTGCGTTAAACACTCTAACCCCAAATTGGTGTAAAGTTCCACTGAAGCTACATAATTGCGTTAATTACTCTAACCCCAAATTGGTGCACTGATTTATAACTTTTGCACTTACACTAATTTTATCTTAATATTTTAACGTAGTTTTTAACTTAAACAAACAGCTACTAAATACTATACACACAACACGTACTCACGAAGCAAGGTATTAAATCTTGTCAGCAGAATCCCCCAGGTGGCGCTATGGTAAGCTTGATGCTTTGTAAATCTAAAATTCAAGGCGTAACACCCTAAATAATTATTAGCATAACATTTCATATAAAGGACTATAAGAGTGCTGAATTTCCTAGTTACTAATTTAATGTAATCTTATATATATATAACATAGCCTGGTGGTTAGGGCACTTGACTCGCAAGCTGCGAGTTTGAATCCCATCACCGAACACTCATCCTTTCAGCCGTGGAGGCATCTTTATGCTACGGTCAATCCCACTATTCGTTAATAAAGAGTACCCTAAGTGTTGGTGGTGAATGATGTTGGCTAGCTATTTTCCTTCTAGTCTATCACTTCAGAATTAGTGAAGGATGGATAGGGAGTATTTCGGCACAAAATGCAACAACAACAAAAATTATGAAAGTGTTAAAATTCCATTTTATTAACTTCATCTTTTATAAAAAGTACTGCAAGAGTGTTGAAATTCCCAAATGGTGAGTTGCAACCTTTCTTGGCCAAACATTTTTTTGTAATATATTAAATGTTAATATTTATAACTTCAAGTGTTTTTTTTCAGCCGCGGCTTAGCGGCTCATAGAATGGCGCTGAGTTTTTTATTGTTTTTGTCAAGTACAAACTTTTACTTCATAACTTCCTCATCTCTTGATCGATTTGAGATATAATCATAGTTTTGAAGTCAAGAGGTCAAAATATTTCGATTGATGTATTTCACCATGCCCAAGGACTGTTAAGTATTAGGATTTCAAATCGTCCGAAGCCGAGTTAACTGATAATTTAGTAGTTAAGTTGTACTTCAGATTTAGTAGTTAAATTAAAGCCGATATACAATCAGTTTATGATATTTACCAACAAGGCTGATACACACCGTTTTCGTTTATAACACAAATACATTTTAATATACACACAACAACACAATTTACAATAACAGTTATTACAAACAATGATTTATAAACAAAAGTTTCACAAACTTACAAACAATATAAAATCTTCTTTCTAGTTTGGAACTCCCTTGATATCTTATCGAGGGTTTACGATGAGCGAGTTAATTTCAAGTCGACGTAGATACGATTCGCCGGGAAGCTAGCTAGCTTTGTCCTTGGTCGGTTGAAGTTAGGTAATGTCTTTGTAAAAATACTAACGTACAATGAGAATCCACTAAAGTTAAACCATTTGTAACGTTCAAATTTTATAAATATTCCTGATCAAATATCTTAAGTTTTCCGATTGATAAGCGTTATAAAAATCACAGTTATAGCTTTCGAAGTTCATAGCACACTGATTATAGCGAACTAATAATAGATACTCTCTTTGGCGCGTCACATTGGTTGTATTTAAAAGCATGGGAAGGGTTTCTAGAAAATTCAGATTACATAACAATACTGAGCTATATTTAAACGTTTACGTATATAGATGTATTGTTGATTCTTACTCTCGAGAATCTTCTACAACTTTGGACAATAGGCGGGAGTTGTGCAATACATTTCTAACATTATAAGCTAGGCATGTTTTTAAAACAAATTTAATATAAACAACGTTCATATTAAAATAAATACATAACAACAAATTATTTACAGGTCTCATAGCTTAATTTACTCTAATCCTGCCTAAAATAATTTCAGTTTGAGGGTAGGCTTGTACAGATCGTGATGAGTAACAAAATTGAATCGGGTATACCGCGCCCCACGCTTGGTATTGCTGGTGCAAAAATGTAGCTGTTGTTGTTGTTGTTGTTCTTTCTTATTAAGCACAAAGCTACACAAAGAGCTATCTGCGCTCTGCTCACCAAGGGTATCGGAACCCAGTTTCTAGCGTTGTAAGTTCTCAGACATGCCGCTATGCTACTGGGGGGGGGGGGATATAGCTAATATAAATAAGAAATGAAGGTCTCACAGATTAATTTACTCTAATTCTGCCTAAAAGAATTTCAAATGCCGCGGCTATTGAGGACTCCCTCTTGTTGATTAAATTATGACTACTACTTTATAAAACATATTTTCAGTTGGATCGTTGTTTTTGAGCTGAACTGTAATTATTCCTACTTTTCCAGACTTTTGTTTGTATTCATTTTCCTTATTTATTCTAAATCCAAAACACCTTAGAAATAGACTATTTATATATCTATCTATCGTATTTCCAATAACTTAAGAATATTAATGGTATAACGTCATGGGCTTTCAATGACTCAGAGATAAGTCTTATAACGCAAAAAACCGGGTTTCAATACCCGTGATTAGCGCATCCCAGATAGCTCATTGTGTAGCTTTGTGTTCATCTACAAACAAACAAACCTTGGACAATTAATTAATAACTCCAGGGGTGTGTTGGTTTGAGTGTGTGTGAATTAGTCTGTACGTCTGTGACCTTAATAGAGCTATACAGTAAATCTCTAAAGTATTATTTCCAGGTTCACTTTCTGTCGTCTTCACGTGCTCTAGAATGGTATCATCCGTGCAGTCAGGCGTGAATGGAAAAACAAACAAAACTCTTTCTTTCGTCAAGGTATGTATAACACGCGTAAGTTCGTAATAAAGGTGTCCCTCAAACCTTTGGGCTATTTCGTGCGAGAAGTACATCATAATGAGTGTAGCATTCCTTTCTAGCATAGAGTAATCACCTATCTGCCCTGATTTCCAATCTTAAGATGAGTGATATATTATCGTTATATATAAAGGACAACTTAGCAGCGCCCCCGCCGTAGGGCTCGTGATCTTACCATCGCTGTAGGAGGAGACAGTTAATCATTCACGTGACGGGAAGCCTACTCCGTGCATTATGGGCGCTCTTTGATGACACCCTTGTTCCAATTTCTTGCTCTATCTGAGAGGGGGTAGTATATATATATATATAAGCTCAGAGACTCTTCCACAGAACAGAAAGCTACAGCAGCTCATCGAAATTGTTGTTCATCCATAGCTAGATATTCTTCTTTTCAGTTTTCGCCCAGTAAGACTTGTTCTAAAGAACCCTTGACCAACATGAAGCCAATGGTAAGAAACTGGAATACAAACTTCCAAATACCTCTCTTCTTGTTTGTAAGGGAAATCACTTGTAGTGCTTATGCCGTGCAAGAATATTCAAGTTTTACCTTTATTATATTACATGTACTATAAATTTAGTAAAAACTGTGACTACTTGTTAGCGTAAAGGCGAAGTTTTACTAAATGTTAAGCCTTACCTGGAGTATGTCTAATGATAGAACTTTCAACTCCTTATTATGCTTAGTTATTTCAGATGACAATGACATTTGTTGTTTAGTAGTTTAAAAATATCGTAATTATATATTGATATCTATATGATATCTGAACAGTAACATTGATAGTAAAATGCTCTAAATTTAAGTTCAAAAGTAATACACTTATAGTTGATCTATTACAGTTAAGCTTGAACATTTCTTCTAACTGTACGCAGTTATATTATTATTAATGCAATCAAAATAATAATTTTCAAAATAATTAACTTTAATATAAATTACATTAAGCTGGCGTTTTGAATTTTCTTGAAATGAGAACTTGCAATAAGCTTCACAGTTGTGAAACCGTAAAATAGTTTATAAGTTTAAATTAAAAGTTTTAAGAAAAAAGAAACTATAAATGAAAACCCGCCATGTTTAATATTATGTGGCTAATTTTCACCAGGATTTTATTGTTATTTCTGACAAATAAAAATATATTATTACTCTAATAATAATTGCTCTTTTGAAAAAAAAAAGCATGAAAACATATTGCACAAACATTGTTTATTCCTTGCAATTAATATTACAAATGTCTATTTTATTAGATTGCATTTACAGCATTGCTGCTCTATGTCTCACCTTGGGTAGAGGGCTTTGGTCGACAGCAGGGCTATGGACAACAGCAACAACAGTCCTTCTTTAGTCAACAACAAAAGCCTTTTGGCCAACAGCAGCAGTCCTTTGGTCAACAGAATGGCTACCAGCAGTCAGGAAGTGTCGGATCCCAAAATAATTTTGTAAGTTTGTACCATTAATTTTGACCAACCATACTGTAGAATTAAATTTGACTCACAGTCCGATGAAAACTACTTTATAGTTTTGCTTTGTTTCTGCCTTTGTCTTTTATCTGTTTTTCTTCCTTTGAGAGAGAAAGAAGAGAAATAAATATGTAGCGTTGTAGGCTTAATGCAGCTGATCTAGAGAGACGGAGCAGTGCTCTAAGAAAAAGTAAAATGTTCTTCGTCGCGAAAAATAAATTTATTGAGAAAACTTGTTTGTTTTGAATTTCGTGCAAAGCTACACGAGGGCTATCTGCGCTAGCCGTCCCTAATTTACCAGTGTAAAACTAGAGGGAAGGCAGCTAGTCATCACCACCCACCGCCAACTCTTGGGCTACTCTTTTACCGACGAATAGTTGGATTGACCGTCACATTGTAACACCCCCACGGCTGAAATGGCGAGCATGTCTGGTGTGATGGAAATTCGAACCGCGTCCCGCAGATTGCGAGTCGAGCGACCTAACCATCTGGCCATGTCGGGCCAACTGAGAAAGCTGAAATGTTAATTGCATATTAAAATTATTGTGAATATGCAGTGGCAAACCATTAAATAAATTCTTAAACTGGCTTTCAGTCATCATTTTCTTTTTCTCGCTTATTATCCAATGAAAAATATGTTTTTAGTACAAAAGTAGAAATTTAGCATATCATCATAATTAATAAATAGGAAAAATCAACAGTGCATTTTGGCTATTCAGTGTATTTCTATCCAGGAAAAAAGAAAAACGTCTTAATGATATTTCAAGCAACTAATGATGTTAAGTCAGGCTTTTGTTGTTAAAAGTATGTATCTACCATATTTCGATACCCGTGGTGGGCAGAGCACAGATAGCCCATTGTGTAGTATTGTGCATAAATTCAAACAAACAAACAAACCATATTTCCAAACATAAGTTTAGACGTATTCTACTCTCGGTACCAGCTCTCAGTAAGTTTTATAATGTATTAATAATAACAGCATTCTATACATATATATATGCCATAGTTGTAATTCACGTAAAGAACTTTAATGAAATACACAGTGTTAGAAAATATTTAACCTTAAGTTTCGTTGGCAAACGGAATTGAAGAAACGTGTCTCCGCACAAATATTATATATTCATTTTAGTCCAGGTTTGTTTATTGTTGTAGGGTTTAACATACATAAACAGAAAAGTAAATTATAGCTTTTGATTTTTACAAACACTTAGTAAAAACTTTGATTTTGTGCCTACAAAGATTTAAAGTGAAATTCACATGTTTATAGATGGGAAAGTGTTTTTTTTACTCAAAATATCAAACTAGATGCGGTTATAAGTTCTTTATAAACTGTTCAGAGATGTACTTTTCCATGCATTAATATTTTACGTTAAAAAATCTTTATATTCATAACAATAAATTATTTGACAACTAAAATTCCAAGTTCTATAACACTACCTTTCAGTCTAAAGCAGCTTCAGCGTTGTGAAGGAACAGTAAAAAATCTATCTAAGATTGTGAATAACACATCTTAACGATAAAAGCTCATTTCTGCAGTTCCTCTCTTTTTTCTTTTTTTTTCTGATGAAGGTCTGTTATATGACAAATAAAAACTTCTGGTGATTAGCACTGATGATTTAACTAAGTTCAAAACGTATTCTGTAACGTGATGCAGTTTTATCCTATCTTTTAGTTTCAGCATTGTCTTAGTTTCTGTTTGAATATTAAACTTTGACTCTATGGGTGTCTCGATAGGGACCTCCTCAACCTTTTGATTTTAACTACGAAGCTAAAGATGAATTCGGCAATTCACACTATCGTCAAGAACAAGGAGATCAAAACGGGAACGTATACGGAAGTTACGGATACACTGATGCTAATGGACTCTTTCGTTACGTAGAGTACAGTTCTGGTCCAGGTGGCTTCAATGCTAAAATCCACACCAATGAACCAGGCACAAAAGCTGACAATCCTGCCGATGTTGTTTTGAACGTAGAGCAGCCTCCTGCTGGAATCCAAGATCAATATACACGAAGAACACAAAGCGGTGGATATCAGAATACACAGCAGCAACAGTCATATGGTGGCCAATATCAAACAGGTGGAGGATCTCGTGGTTTCTCAGGGTTTACCGGATCCCGTGGCCGATTTAACTCCCAGCACTCAGGGGGTTCCCGAGGATCTGGAGTAAAACACGCTGGATATGCTTAATAAAGATAACCAAACTTACGGATGGCCAATTTATATGTTAAATAAGGTTATCTTTCAGAAATATTTTTTGAGTTTATAAAGAAAGGGTAATATTTGGTAGTAAATAGTAGATTATTGTACTTTTTTTAGTTTTGAACTCGGATGAAATATATTCAGGATATTAGCTTTAAAAGTTGATATATTTCATCTAGAAAAGTGTTAAGCACTTCTTAAAGCTTATATAAAATTAGCAGTAGGGTGTAAAGTATTCTTTCGAGAGTAACTAAACCGTCAGAAAATGCAAAAACCCTTTAGCTTAAGAATAGCCACTCTTCTATCTGGAACACCATAGCAATATCATGTTGCCAAAGAAGTTATTTAAAATTTGGTTGACTTATTTTGCATAAGACAAAATAACACCCTGGAAATCTATATGTAGGTATGCAAGTTTTGCGTATTCCAAGTCTTTCAGTGTGTTACAGCTTGTCTCATTTCAATGTTCTTTTAGTCTGAAGATAGTATGACACAAAGCTTCGTGGGTGTGGGATAAAAAGCTTAATTATGTAACTGTGATGCCTTTTTCTATTGTTTATTTTTCCTTCACTAATGATAGTTCAATCTTTGGGTTTCTATGCGCACATATAAACGCCAAAATGTATTTTAATGTAATAAAACCATATATTAACCACAAATGAAACTGTGTCTTTCATTAAAATGTATATATTTCTCCAAATCCTGATAACAGTACAGTGAAATACTGCCTTTAAAAAGCTATTTTCATGTCTATTGGGATAAATCAACGGCATGTCGGCTAAAAGGCCAAGTAAGAAATCTCATGTTTCACATATCGCCGTTCTTAATTTATAATTGATGATCAGAGGGGAACGGGGGGGGGGGGATCAGTCAGCACAACTCTTAGTTTGCACGAATATTCTTAACCGAAAACAGGACCACAGTTGAAATTGTGGAGCCTGTCCAGCGGTATATCACGGGTTCGAACCTTGAATCCTTCAATCCGTAGTTTACCACGTTAACCATTACGACAAGTCAGACCCAAATGGAGTAAATAAGGAAAAGGTAATATTTTTGAAGAAAATATTAACATCATGTATATGTTCAACAAACATTTCACTTTTTTCACCAGTAATGACGTCGATAATACTTTGTATAAATTATTGCCGATTTATTACCTGTCTTCATTATTATAAAATATGTTATTTATACAATAGCTGACGCACCCATTTAACGCACAGGGAAGACATAGGGGGCCCCCCGGGGAGTGACATATGTGATCAGAACCGAATGCCCTAGGGGTAAATGCCAGGTTTGGTGACAATCAGTTCAGTCGTTCGCGAGTACGATGAACGTAGAAGGCATAAGGCGGTGGGATCCGAATGCCGACCCACTTATGGCGAGACCTAACTTTGGTGACAATCGTTCCAGCGGTTTTACAATTATAAAAGGGCATATACAGAGACTTTTATCAAATAATGGTTTGAATTAGAACTAACAGTAGGCGTCTTCATAAGCTAGAGCAAAGATATGACCACAATTTTAGTGTTTTTCGGACATCTAGTTGGATGCTTTATTTCTCTTAAGAATGCGACCCCCATCTCCCACTTCTCCGATGTCTCAACGAAAAGCTTGAAACCTTATAATGATAAAATTTGAAGTCTGTCCTTTACGGTGGCTACAGCATAGACAGCCCGTTATGCTTTGTACGTAAAACAAACAGACGAATCAAACTGAAGAAATATGCCCAGAATTTTAGTGTTTTTCGGACATCTAGTTGGATGCTTTCTTTCTCTTAGGAATGTGACCCCCATCTTCCACTTCTCCGGTGTCTCAACGGAAAGCTTGAAAGCTTATAATGATAAAATTCGAGGTTCGACCTTTACGGTGGGTTATGCAGCTTTGCACATATAACAAGCAAACGAATGAAACTGCAGAAGTTTTTATTGAAAGTACTCTTTTATCCTTTTTTAATCTCGTTCTGGGATTAGCGGTACAGCTCTGGTCTAGATCCCTTCTTATCCTTTAAATTACTTGCCGCCATCCTTTCTACGCTGACGTTGTCAACATATTCACCTTCTTTACAGGACTTCCGGTGGGTGACAGAAATGATATATTTCTGACAGCCTTCATTATAGGATGTGGGGGCATAAGAATTATTATAGCGATAATGATATTTCTGGCAGATATTGAAGCGTTAGGGGTTATTATATCAATAATGGAACTTGTGGTAGGTGATAGAAATGTAATTATTCTCTCGAGCGAAATAAACTATTTCATACTGACTAGTATCATAGAGGATGGCAAGGGTCATAAGTATCGTTGTACTGTGAAGGGGTATCACTACAGATTATTGGGGTTTAAGTAGTTGTAGTATAACCGGTGTGTGTGTGTGTGTGTGTTTTGCTTATAGCAAAGCCACATCGGGCTATCTGCTGTGTTCACCGAGGGGAATCAAACCCCTGGTTTTAGCGTTGTAAGTCCGTAGACTTACCGCTGTCCCAGCGGGAGACATAATCGGTGGGAGTTGTTATGTCTGAGAAGGCATATTTATCCAGCTTTGAGAAAAGCAATAGACCATAGGTATATACTCATGGCTCAGATTTGGAAACCTTCTGCCATTTGGGTATTAAGTAATTCAGTATCCAGGCGACAACTTTGTTCTAAAATAATTTCTTGTTTTCACCAAGTTCAGTGTCCGTGCAACAACTTGTTTTAAAATCAGTTTACCCTTATTTTCAACGAGCTCAGTATAGTTCTGTGCGATTATTCATGTCTTTACTGAATTCCAAAACACGAGCATTCTTTATATCTGTTCGCTCAGGACAAAAATGTCCGGAAGTTATTGCTGATTGGGTGAGGTTTGGCAACGTTACCTATTCTGTAGTTGTTTAGTAGGGCAAATAGGGTGCGACCTGTAAAATTTCATTCTCCTCCTAAATATATTTCTCGGACAGTTGATCTAGTGAGAGCAAAGAAAATATTCCACGTGTGAACAAAATATATTGTTTTTGTTGTTGTTTTATCAAAACGTATACAGTGAAATATTATTTTCCTAAACTTCCTATACAAGACAAAGGATTGTGAAAATTCAAACTTGTATTTGTTCTCTATTAATGTTTTTATGCAGTTCTAAAAAACAAGCTAGTATCTTCGTATTGGTAGTATATTCTCCTTCAAAATGTGCATTGGCTTTGACCAAACATTTCATATTTTAATGCGCCTTAATAAAAGTATTAAAGTTTTTAAATGTTTAAATAGCATTTTTATTGAAAAACCGAATTTTCGGACTAGTTACAATGAAGGTACAAACTATTCGCATAGATTACTTTTTTTGTTTCTAAGATGTCATAAAAATGTTCACCAGTGGAACAGCGGTATGTCTGCGGACTTAAAAAGCTAGAAACCGGGTTTCGATACCCGTGATGGTCAGAGCACAGATAGCCCATTTTGTAGCTTTGCTCTTAACTTCAAACACACACAAAAAAAACTTCAATCTTTTTAAGATGTTTGAAAACTCTTATATAAACTATATTAACTGAGTTGTTAAGTAAAGAACGATATTATAAACAGCCAGAACTTTGAATGAGGGAATTTTCAGAGATATGTTTCTGTATTTTGGCTCTCAGACTTCCCAGACGAAAATAACATGCCATTAATATCAGTCCCTATCTTCTTTTTTTCTCTCTCTCTAAAATATAAAGTGCAGATTGGCACTGAATTGGCTCCAGATTTCGTAGCTGGCGACCCAGGTTCCAATCCCTGCGTTACCACAAACTGTTCTCCACAACGTAAGTTGTGAGTACGTTATAAGAGTAATAATCCATTCTTTATTGTTGTTTGTGGATGACAGAATACTGCCGACTGGCTGTCTTCCCTGTGGTCAGTAGTACACAACTAGGGACGACAGGAGATAGCCTTAGTAGCTTAGCTATAAATACAAAGTACAGATACTAAACGCGAAATGCAAAATTAATGAATCGTAAAAAAATTTGTATTTTAGTCATATTTTTTGTAATTCTATATTAAATTGAACAATCAAATGCCTATTTTTCTTGCAATGTTGCAAACAACTACATTTCTGGGGTTGTCAGACTTAACAAGCGTTAGAAACATCCACAAAACTAAAATGTTAAAATTTTCGAAATTAAACTGTATGTTTCAGTGTTTCCACAATGAAATAATTTTATTATGACATATTCACAACTATTGGTTAGCAGAACATGGCTTTTGGTATCTTTCTAAAAACTTGTAGGAAAAAAGGTTACAGCGCTATCTATTGAGAAAAAAAAAAGATTGTATAATTTAATTATGATTCTCGTAATTTTAATAGGGCTTGGCACGGCGTGGTAGTTATGGGTCGTGGATTCGAATCCTGATATCGAATATGCTCACCGTGGGGGTTATAATATGACGCTCAATACCACATTTAGTAGTAAGATTTGGGTTGTGTTGACTAGCTGCTTTCCATCTAGACTATCAGTTCCATGTTAGGGATTGTTTGTTTTGAATTTCGCCCAAAGCTACACGAGGATTATCTACGGTAATCATCCCTCATTTAACAGTGAAAGACTAGAGGGAAGGCAACTAGTCATCTTGGCACCTACCGCCAACTCTTGGACTACTCTTTTATCAACAAATAGTGGGATTTACCGTCACTATATAACGTCCCATGGCTGAAAGGGCGAACATGTTTGGTGGGACTGGGATTCAAACCCACGACCCTCAAATTCCGTGTCAAGCGTCTTAATCACCTGGCCATGCCGGGCCAATCTATGTTAGGGACGGTTAGCCCTTGCGTAACTTTGCACGAGATTCAATAAACAAACTTAATTGCAATATTATAATATATTTGAAAATATACATTCGAAATTATTGACTGAAATACAAAACAATCGCAACCAGATTTTTCAAAAAGGACAGTTTAGATATTCCAGTAAAACTTTTTACTAGTCCATGAATTGTAGTTTTCTTTAAAATTAAAAACACGTCATTCTAACAGACAATATAAATGAACATAAATTACATATCTGGGTATCTTGATATTGTTTTACACAATTCCATACCAAATATATCTATCCATTGCAAAAAAGACATTAGACAAGAAAATTTTCAAACTTATGTGATTCAAAGTCAGAGAGTCAAAGGTCAAATTATTTCCAATTACATGTTCTCATTAAAAAGCCAAACAATTGAATGAAACATGAGACAGCTAAAACAAGTTCATACTGTCCTCGGAAAATATGTTAATGAGCAAAATACAATACTCTTTGTTTTAAAAACGGGACATGCGCATTGATTTGTTTCAAAATTAAATGATATCATTAAAAAGCGAATATTCATTGCAGCTTCTAATCACAAATGCTTATTACGTCACAAACTGAATCTCATTGTTAAAATTGGTGCATATAATATAGAAAACGAAATAAAATATCAGTGAAGTTGTTAAACGCTTGTAAACACAGTTTCGTTTCTATCCTAACGTATCACTGTATACCATCAGGACCCATCTTTGTTGGAAAGTATGGGAGGAGAGAGGCAAGAAACAAGTAAAGTCCATCTAACATAGTTTATAATAAAAGTGTATGTACACTAGCTGGAAAAGTAGGAGCACTTGCCCTTCTTGTTACATGTATTAAATGCTTATGCTGTATGTTATCTTTACATCTAGTAACTTTTTGTAATAAAAGGTCACATAATGATTGATTTGGTCTGGTTTCAAATTTCGGGCAAAGCTACTGCGCTAGTCGTCCCTAGTGTGGCAGTGATAAACTAGAGGGAAGGCAGTTAGTCAATATCACCCACCGCCAACTCTTAGGCTACTCTTTTACCAACAAGTAGTAGGATTGAACGTCATATCATAACGCCCAAACGGTTAAAAGGGGTAAGCTTGTTCGATGAAGAGGATTCGGATCTGTGACCCTAGCACCCAGGCTGTGCCAAGCTTCAGATAATAAAAACGTTGCACTTTGAAGTACTACCACGTTCTATCACTGGGGCATGTTTGTTTGTCTGTTACTAAGCCCAACTATACAATGAGCTATCCGTGCTGTGCCCACTACGGGTATCGAAACCGATTTTTAACGTTAAAAAAATTTGACGTGAGCCACTGAGATGACCACGAGGGCGTGTATGAATTGCATTAAAAATATTAATTAAGACAATTTTTATGTGTTAAATCATCAATATATTTTTGTCATCAAGTTTATTTAAGATTTCAAAAATAAACAAAAAAACTAAAGTAGAAATAACCCTCTGTTTTTAATTATTATTATTCAGATTTAAGAGTACATTTTAACATAATTATACTTAAAATCTGTTACACCCAAAAAAGCATTTGATCTTAAAGTGTTGGTATACCCTGCCACTAAGCATATGACATTTTTGAAAGAAGAGAACGAAATAAAAACAACATCGAATTCTAAGGAATTATACTGCATGTTCACATTATACAATGCAGTGCTACCAGATATATCTAAGATATGTAGATAATAAAAATATCAAATAACAATAGTATTGCTCCTAAATCATTGCTAAAATATTGCCCCCCCCCGTGTATCTTTATTCCATTAAACAAGAATCGTCAAATAACACTAACATAGTATTGAATTTTTAGTGCATATGCAACGACAAGTAAAGCCATCATATTCTTAATTTTTTAGTTTACATGCAACGTCAAATAAAGCCATCATAATCTTAATTTTTAGCCTATATGCGACGTCAGATAATACCATAATAATCTTAAATTTTCACTCTGTGTTGCCACAAACTTTGCATAAAATTTACAAAACATATGTGAAAAAACAGTGAAAGTCAGTGTAGATAAATTTGAAGAATTTATACGTTTGGATACAACAGCTTTTTGTGATGGCGAAAAATTATTGGAGCTGTTTTCATACAGTTGACAAATTCGAAATTTGAAAGATTCAAAGCAGTTTTTAAATGATACTTAGAAAATATATATTAATAAAAAACGTCGTTGTATTTTCTCCTAATTGTAAGCCTCCCAGTGTCTGCGGACTTACAACGCTAGAATCCGGGTTTCGATACTCGTGGTGAGCAGAGCACACATAGCCCATTGTGTAGCTTTGTGCTTAATTACAAACAAACAAACCTAACTGTAATAATACACACGATAAAATGCCAAACATTTTACTTTGAAAAAATTAATGAGTTAAAAGAAGCATTATATGAAAATTAAAATTTCCATTTACTTGTAACTATAAATTAAACACATCTAAAGGTTTTTATTAACATTTAGCTAATAGTTATGTACGCTTTCTTGCTTTTTTATTTATTTTATCTATTGAAGATATAATAGATAGAATTCGACTTCTGCTTTATAATTGACCTTCTAGTATCTCAATCCTTTATTTCACCAGAAAGGTTTATATGCTATACAAGCTGAGGTACTTGTCCTTTGTCCGGGTTATGAACATAAAAAAATGTGAGGGTAGATGCTATGATAATTAACACAAAAATCTTAACTTTCACACAATTTATTTATAATATATTATTACAGTATTCATTATTACCTCACCCAAAGTTGTGTATAAATTCAAGAACTCAATATGTATGTACTTAAAACATGGTATACGCTATGCAGTGGTCAGGGTAGCTTTGTACGAAGAGGTAGCGACAAAAGTAGTGGCGGTAAATGTACTTTCTGTTACTGGCTTTCAATACCCAGCTCTTAACGTCTTTCTACACTGTTTCATGTTATTAATTAATTGATGGTCATTGGCCGCAGAAGTGTTTTATGGGATGAAGTTGTAAGGTCACGGATCAAAATAGGAAGTGGGTATAACTCAAGAAACGGCTCTTCATATTTTTATATCTGAGTTTATGTATTATTGCAATAGCGGCAGCCGCGTTTTTTCTTTGCGTTTTCCATAGAGAGTGCTAGCGCTCTCTCTCTGAGATATATACAACTTGTTTTTGTGCCCGACCCCCACACTGTGGGTATGTTATACAACTTGTTTTTGTGCCCGACCCCCACACTGTGGGTATGTTGTATTATAGAAAATTTAATCTGATTGTATTTTTTATACCAAAGCCACATCGAGCTATCTGCTGTGTCCATTGAGAGGAATCAGACCCCTGATTTTAGCGTTGTAAATCCGAAACTTACCGCTGTCCCACACGGGGGGGGGGGGAATTTAATAAAGTTTGTTTTGTTTCGTGTAAGAACGTGGTGCAATATATGAATGTATTTAAGTTAACTTATGTCAAAAATAATAAACGCTCAATAACAGCTCAAAAACACAGTAATACGAAAAAACCTGTTAAATATCTTGTGCCTGCATTAAGCTCACTAGCTACGAACGAACTTACTGGTAAAAATTATTTTCCCTTTGCTCAAGAGAAATCTAAATTTCCTAATTCATATCAATTCGTTATAGCCAGCTTTGATATTCAATCCTTATTCAATAACATCCCACTTGAAGAAACAATTAAAATAATTATTAAACAGTTATTCCCTACCAAAAGTGTTCTGCGCTCTGACTTTGACCAGCAAAAATTCGAACAGCTTCTTAAATTGGTCCTCAAAAACAATCACTTCGTTTTTAATGGTCATCTCTATGACCAGTTAGACTGAGTGGTGATGGGATCACCTCTAGGTCTGACCCTTGCAAATATTTGTATCTGTTATTACGAGCGTCATTGATTGGATAAATGTCCCCTTTATTACAAACTAGTATTATATAGAAGGAACGTTGATGATATTTTTCAACTCTTTTACAACATTGATCACATCAAGAAGTTTTTAGAATATCTAAACTCACAGCATCCATGTATAAACTTTACACGTGAGGTGGAAGAAAACAATAACTTAGTTTTTATACGTTGAAATAAACAATCTCTTTGTCACATCTGTTTACCATATAAAAACATTTACTGGCTTATACACTCGTTTCAACAGTTTCATACCAGATTCATTGAAACTAGAACCTTGTTCTAAATCTTCTAAACACAGCATATAATATCTGTTCAGACTACTTCTGTTTTCACTCAGAAATTTCCAAAATTCATAACATAATACAAAGTAATGGTTATCCCCTTAATTTCTTACACTTTATCACACGAAAAATTTTAACAAATAAAATAGAACCTACCAAAAAGTCACACACTGTCTCAAAATATCCACTAGTTCATATCACTCCTTTCATTGGCAAACTTAAACATCCAATTAAGAAATAATCAAACAATATTTCCCACAAATTAAGCTACGTTTAGTATTTACGTCAACATTTAAAATTAAAAATATATATTTAAACCAAAGACGCTCTAACCATTCTTATACACTCGTGGGTCGTATATAAATACACTTGTGGTAGTTGTAAAGCTACCTATATTGGTAAAACTACACGTTACCTACAAATACGTGTACGTGAGCGTATGGGAATTTCAGCTAGAAGCGGATACAATCTAGCTAACCCACACGAATCTTGTATCCGATTGCACAGTGAGAATAACCACTCCATATTTCTAGAAAATTTAAAAAATCTCGACTCCAAAACCATAGATTACTAATTCTTTATTAAAGATAGTCTCTCCATTTTCAATGATCACCCAACACTAAATAATAACATCAACTCCTTCCTGTTGCCATTAATTTAATCAATTCAGGATTCTCAGTGCTTTTATTTGATATTTATTATTATTTTAAAAATACAGTGTTTATACTTATAATTAAGCCTTTCTTTGTAATGGTTTCTCTTAAAAATGTTATTTGTTATACATGTATATGCTGCACGTTTTATGGTACATTATATTATATTGTTGCCGTTTAAAAATGTTCTTTCTAAACTTCAGTTTAAATAGGAAAACTCGTTCAATAGCTAATGTTTTTTTTTTGTAATTCGAATAATATGAACTAACGTTTTTTTTTTAGATTTTAAATGATGGAATTTAAGGAAATTCCGAAACATACGCAATTAAAAATATTTTTTTGGTATTAGCGGGTTTTTAAAATTTATAGCGAATCATATTATTCTGATATACACGTTAGCTTACATTTGATCGAAAGCTCTTAATTTTGTGTTTGTTCTTAAACACAAAGCTACACCATGGGTTATCTGCGATTTTTAGAAGTATGAGCTCTCACTTAAACTTATCGCTGAGCCACTAAATGGCTAGATGCTCTTAATAGGCTACCTAATAATCAGGGTGAATATGTTTTTTGTTTGTAATTAAGCACAAAGCTATACAATGGGCTATCTGTGCTCTGCCTACCAAGGATATCGAAACCCGGATTCTAGAGTTGTAAGTCCGCAGACATACGCTGTGCCACTGGTGGGGGTGAGTGAATATGAAACATAAAATTGTTGAATACCTTGCAAAAACAATGAGGAGAGGGAAAATTTAATAGGATACAAACTTTAATCATTGGTTAAAAGGTGATTCTGAAGAAGTTAAATATTTCTCGTATTTATTAATGTTTTGCGAGTAATTAATACAGCAAATCCAAAAACACCTATTTCGGAATGAGTAAAGTATTTAATATTTTCAAAGTTCTTCATATCTTCAAATTCGATACCTTCATTTCCACCCTCTGTTAATTTAGCAAGATTATTAGTTTTACTGGTGAGCACAAAGCTGCACAATAACTTATCTTTGCTATGGCAACCATGAGCAACAAAACAGTTTTAGTAAGAATCGAGATTTTCGTAAACAAAAATCTATTCATTTTTCGTAGTGTTTAGTGTTCTAAACAAGGACTATTATTAGACAATATTCTGATTTCTGAATAAGAAAAGACATTAGGGCTTTGTAGTTTCAGATTAGAACTTATATCCTTATACATAATAAATATTGATAACCTCTACTTCCTAATTGTTCCACGTTTTTTTGAAAAATAGGATGTAATAAATTTGGTACTGCAGGTGATAGAAACCTTAAATTGTTAAATGAGTAAGCCTAACCTAAAACGAATAACATTTGCTACAATTAAGAATCTCAAAGCTCATAATTGAAATATATTCTATGCAATAATTGTAAATAGAGAGAAACAATCTAAAGTAAAGAATCAAACAGAGCAAGAAAGAACATATCGAACAATCTTTCTTGTGTAAGGTGATTATTTAGTGTTCTGCCTTTTTATTATTTCCTTCGAGAAGGATTGAAGTGAAACAAGTAAATCTAGGTGCTTGATTTTAGGGTATCAGTTGACGCCCTTGTTTATAATTTACCTCATATTACCGTCGACACCTTTATGCACTTTAAGTCATATTTTCTGATTCTGTTTGAATGACGTCACTTACTATAACGTTAGAGAGCGGTAGATGCATAAACTTTCAACGGTGTGTATAATAAGATAAACTGCACAATTATGAGGTACTTGTTTGGTTAATTATCTTTAGATTTCAAGATACCTAATCTCTGAAAAACAACAACAATATATCTCATTTTAATTTATGCAGTATTATTATTGTTACTTAACATATTTCACATTAGCTTCAAGGTACAGTGTTATTTTGTTTTAATGTTAGGGTATAAAGGTCAATGGGAGCTGTATCGTTAGACTTGGCTGTATGTGGTCAAATGGGATTGTTGTGATTCCAGTTTATATGACTATCTTTTTTATGAAAACAGTCAGCCGTTTATCTTTGGACTGGAGTGTTGCTCTAACTTGGCTTGTAATGTGGTTTCAGATCCTGTTTCTGTC
Organism: Limulus polyphemus; assembly: GCF_000517525.1. Classification (NCBI taxonomy): domain Eukaryota; kingdom Metazoa; phylum Arthropoda; class Merostomata; order Xiphosura; family Limulidae; genus Limulus; species Limulus polyphemus. The sequence goes on from NW_013666080.1 coordinate 497,585, forward strand.
TCAAACTCTTTACTGCATGAGATGTTTTGCTTCCATATAGAACATTGAAAACGTAATTCATCGTTTAAAATCTCGGTTTGGAAAAAACTTTAAAACAATCCAGCGTCAAGTCTACCCGTGACAGCAACGTCGTGTTGAAGAGTCATGAAGAGGCTGTGAACTAAATATATATATATATAGAGAGAGAGAGAGGTTAAACATGTATTTCGTGGCGTCACGGCTTGAATCTGTGATAACAAGTCGCTAAAAGAACATGAGCAACTCATTCACATAAAGTGCATCTAATCTCTGCATACTAAGAGAAAACTTTTACTACATTTGTGTACTAAAGGGAAACTATTATTGTAAAGATATCTCACTAACATTGTGTATAAAAGTGTAACAAAAGTAAATCTTGATAGTGATATGCTACCTTTTCGTGCAGCAGTGTCCGGCAGGGAAGCTGTTCAGATGTAACTATCGTATTTACGCTGTGTAGTACTGTGTACTACGAAGAATCGTATTTGGTAGCACTTTCAACAACATGGTGTTAAAAGAAACTTCTATGATGCTGCGTAATGAAAGCTAACTTCTTTAGTTTGTTCTTTCTTGGAAATTTGGGGCCATTGTAGTTTGTGGTCGGGCACGATTAAAAACCGGTGCTACTAAAAGTTTGGTTTAAATCAAATTAACCGAAGCCACATTTGAATAAAAGGATTCGTGAATGGACTAGGGTTAACGTGCCTAGACTGTGAAATCCAATGGTTCATGGCTCCCGTCCCATTGTCACATACACCTACTCCATACTTTGATGCTTTATAAATGAAAGTATGATTTGCTTACATATCGTTCAGTCTGTAGAATGAGCTTATCTTTTTGAGAGTGATAAACTAATAACCAATAGATAGTCAGAACTAATATTCAAGTAACTTCTGTTTTATTATTTTCTTATTCTTACGAAAAAGTTGTAAGTATTTGATCTCATCAAGTATATGTTCACTAATCTGTGCATATCACAAGTAACGTAAAATGTTACAAATCCCTAAAAGATGGCAGAGCGCGACCTAGAGGCTAGCATATCGGGCTGTAGATCCAAGGTTCGATACTTCACATATTCAGTTGTGGGTGCGTTATAAAAGTCATAGTCAACCCCGTTATTCAGTTCGAATAGTCGAACCAAGCTCTTGCGGCGGCAGGTGTTGTTGGTAGCTGCATTACTTTTGGTCACCAGATAACAATTAGGAATGTGAACACTAGGGGTCTCTGACCTAGCCATTTAGACCACGGGCTCATGGTACTGTTCATGTTGAAAATTCAAATTCACACTTATAAATACCAAACGTTATGCTTGTTGCTTACGATGCAAACCATTTATACTTATTTGATTATAATTATACTGTTGTTCCTGCAAAGTTTGTCACCTACGACTTACAGTTTTCCAAAGTGCTTATGTAGATCTATCAGCTCGTAAAATATAATTCTTCTATGCTCAACAACTGTGTTGCTGTGGAAGACGCAACATAATAGGTATTTTTAATGAGGTTTATTGTCTATAATATTAACTATATTTGATAAACAGCGACCATGTTCGAAAATAAGTTAAGTTGCATTCCCCGTTTACAGGATTAAGGGAAGAGCTAATTTTGCGGTTCATATGCGAAGACGAAGTCGTTTTTTTTGTACATCTATTTGTCAGTAATGATGTTTAAAACATATAGAGTTTCTTTCTTTCTTGGCTTTCTTAATTGCTGTACCCGAAAATATTTGATGTTCTAGAGTTATATCAACTTATCTCAATTTTACTCTAATGTGTTGTCCAAGTCAACAACAAGTGAAGTTTAAATCGGTTCACGTTACAACATACTAAGGGCGTATCCTGCTCTTTTGAGGTTCACTGAAGAAAAGAAAATAGTATTAGAATAAGAGGACATTTTTAGGCCGTCTGAAAAAACTTGCTTTAATACAAAGTTTAGCTGAATGGAACCATGCCGTTTGAAACAGTATGGAGTTTATGCAGCGTGTTTCTATTATTTTGTGTTGGTTTAACTGCCTGATTTTTTTTTAGTTTTGTAAAACTACAAACTAGCCGTCGCCCTCTTTCGTCCTGTTAGTACGTATATATAAAAGAAGGAAAGACAAGGGAAATTATCAAGCAGTAACAGCAATAACAGTGTCTGAACTGAACTCAAGGCTTAAATCTAGCCTCAGAATCATAATGTTGAAGGTGAGTTTCGAGTCTGTGGTAACTTGAATACATATAAAAGCAGTAAGTGAAGTATCGATAAGAGTTTTATAAAATCTCCGTTAAGTAAACTGATTTCTAGAGCTTAACATATCAAATGTCTAGTTTTATGACGAATTTGTTGAGGGATAACTACTATCTTATCAGATGTAAACAAAAGTTGTTTAAGGGATAACTATTATCTTATCAGATGTAAACAACAGTTGTTTAAGGGATAACTACTATCTTATCAGATGTAAACAACAGTTGTTTAAGGGATAACTACTATCTTATCAGATGTAAACAACAGTTGTTTAAGGGATGACTACTATCTTATCAGATGTAAACAACAGTTGTTTAAGGGATAACTACTATCTTATCAGATGTAAACAACAGTTTAATTACTCCCACCTTAATCAGTTTGCTTCTTGATGTAAATTTGTTTCGTGATTTGAAAATCCTGTTGCTCTACCTTTTTTGGCTTTTAAAATTTAAAGTGTCACTTATTAGAGTTACTCATTTTAAAGTTATTTTTCTGAACTGTTACTGTACTCTTGTAAATATCTTAGATCATACTTCCTAAAGTAAATATTTGTATAATATATTTGGCGCTATTTTGTGGAAAAGGTAAAGTAATCCTGCTATATAAATTTTTGTTTTAGACTGATTCCTTACCTATTGTTATACTGATACGTATTTTCTTTGTTTTCGTTTCGCAGATATTTGTTTTTCTAGCCATTCTAGCGGGAGCTTATGGCGGTGGTGTTGTCGACCCAGCTCTTTACCATCCAGACGCTTATTACGTAAGTATTAAAATATCTACAAAATATAACATCCTGGTAGATAATGTTAATCAGAAAACGAATATATACCATTGCACGTATTAAATGTTCCACAAAAACGTACCAACGGCATTTCGTAAAGTTAATATTTTGGTAGATAAATTCATGTAAATTTCTCATTTTGTCTAGTTGATGAGGTTAATTATTTGTTTATTATTTTATTTGTCATTGGATAGTTTCAATAACTTTTAACTTTCATACTAACGAATATATAGTCTCTGGTAGCAGGGTTTCTTATCCAGTTTTTAGCAGTTAGACGAAAAAAAAGGTTTTTCCATTTTGCTTAAAATACACCGAGATATATTTGTAATTATCGTTACTTTCGTTATTGTTTACTTAGAAGAAGAGATTTTCTGAGTACTTCAAATACGGATGTAGAAATACTTTCTTAAAAATGCACAAGACAAAGTTTTTTTATTGTTATTTTACGTTGTTGTAAAAGGTTAAGCTGTTGTAGCATAGCGCATAACATTAAACAGAGCCATGCTATTACCAATTTTTTTTTTCTATATTTGGTAAAATCTATTTCAGCCCGCTCCCCTACCTTACGACTTCGGTTTCCAGACAGCTGACGAGTTGGGTACTCAACTGAGCCGCCAGGAGTCTGGTGACGGCAGCGGAGGTGTCACTGGAAGCTACGGTTACTTTGATGCTAACGGTGTTTACCGTCTAGTGAAATACATTGCTGACGTTGAAGGTTTCCGTGCCCAAATTGAAACAAGTGAGCCAGGTACCGACAACAAGAACCCCGCTGGAGTGACCATCATATCCAACCCTGTTCCTGCTCCTGTCGTTATCAAACACCCAGTGGTAAAACAGGGATACCCTGCTCACCCCATCGGAGCTATTAAAGTACATTAAAACTTGGTGAAAAAAACAACAACGAAAAACGTAAATAATATCCGCTTTAAAATCAGCTTTAGTGCATTGTGGGAAAAAGGTAAAGGTTATCTAGGATAAGCTTAAGTTATAATGATATATGCTGCTAAAAACATTGGAATTCGTTAAAGCTTCAATGTGGTTTTATACAGTTAAAATATACCGCAGTATTAGCTACTTGCTGTACAGGTGTTGCAAACTAAAACTTTTATTTAATTTTTATGTCAAACGACTTAATACATAAAGTAATAAAAACTGTGCTCATCTGGATGTATAATATATCTGTTGAAATAAAAATTGTTGTTACTGTTTTTTTATTATCGAATTGGATGTGTAAAATACTTTTTAAAAAGTTCACACTTAACAAGCTAAACAATAATTCAATTAAAGAATCAATAAGTTTTGTGTTCACTTCTTCAGGTTGTAAAAAAAGAAAAGAAAATACGATAATATGTTAATTAGCAAACTCGTGAACACGCATGCGCACATATTGATCAAAATTACGTGTATTTCTAAAAGGATTGCGAATTTGCATATGGTATGTATGACAAAGCTTATATAGCTATTTGCCGTCGTCCATAATTTTGAACTATTGACCAAAGGGAAGGCAACCAGTCAGCGGCACGCTACCGTTCACCACCCATACTAAGATCTTGATTGGCTACCACTCTTAAACTGCGCCTAGAGCTTAAAGTGAGGGAAATATTTTATGGTATCGCACAGATTCGAGACCGTCTTTCCAACTCCAAAATCCAGATACCTACTACAGAGCCAATAGTTGCCCCTTATTTATTACTGCAATCCTACGGTGGTCTGCTACATTGGGATTATTAAGTTAGTAGTCGCCACAGGTAGCCAGTTGGAGACAAAATGTAATGAGAAAAGTACCTTATCGATCTCTATATAAAAATACGGTCGTGGTACAACGTTGATTGTATGAGTGGTCATTGTTTGCAATATACTGAGGAAATGATCATTTGAAATATTATCTGGACTACAGAAACTTAATTACTCCTTGACCTTAGCAAAATTTACAGCGTGTTTAGGAATAATACCTAATCTCTAGCATTAAATATAGTACCCAATATTTTCATAAGGGTTCAAGCATACCTACTCTTCAGCTCCATCATACTACAGTTCACTAATCAGTGGACGAATGAATTTCGAGACTCATTCTTTGGTTTGAATAATCTAAAGAAGGTTTTGGGATACGTCTAATGTATCCTAACCGCGAAAATTGCTGGGGTAAATATTGCGCCATGGCCCTTTTTTTTAGCTGGTTCGGGCTTGATCTACTGGTAATAATACAAGAAGAAAGAAATACTTTGTGGTATTGTGACATTTTGAAAAATGATAGTCCAGACGAAATATCATACCACATCACCAACCTTGTCCAGCAGTAATCTGAAAGAAATATTTTCCGAACTGGAGAGGCTCTGAAACCAATAAATAATACGAATATAATCTTCAGAACTGTAACGTAGTGTTTCTGATCACCTACCTTGTCCAGCAGTAATCTGAAAGAAATATTTTCCGAACTATGTCTGGGGAGACTCTGAAACCAATAAATAATACGAATATAATCTTCAGAACTGTAACGTAGTGTTTCTGAATCTAATTGTATATCTTAATTCTAATTATAGCTTCGAGAAACCATTTGTATTACTTTTAGACTAACTCGATCCTTTTGCACTGAATTCTTCTGAATCTAATTGGGTTCTCCTTAACTCTACTGTTTTTTTTTTCTCGAAAGTGAATGCAGTATTTGTTTTTAACTTACCTTTTCTGAATGTAACTCTTGAGGCTATTAATACTGTTCTGCACTTGGCCAATACTCTCTTAGTTCAAGGTGTATTTTTATCTAACTCTTCCCTGCTGAATACTACAGTATTCTCGAGAATTAAACAATGCTCTTATGGTTTAAAAAACGTTATATTGAACTTAGATGTATTTTCCTAAATCTAATTCGACATTTTGATTCTAACTGTCTGTGTTTTCTTGAAAGTAAATTCACTCTAGTGAATCTGACTGTATCCTCCTGGTCTTAACTTTAAACTTAAGAACACTCTTTTGAAACATGTTATTTTAAGACACCTTCGTTTGTTATTTAAAGTTAAACACAAAGATACACAATGGGCTATCTGTGCTCTGCCCACCACGGGGATCTAAATCCAATTTCTAGGGTTGTAAGTCCGCAGACATACCGCTGTGCCACTGGGGGGGGGGGGGTGTAAGATATCTAATCTATCTGTTCTCTGCTGAGAACGATATACTTTCATGAATGTATCTTTATTGAACCTGGTCGCGCTCTTCTGTATATATCTTTTAACTTTCGAAACCGATCGTAGGACCTGAATATAAATATATCTTAGCTGTAATTACAGTTTCCTGAATCTAACTATACTCTCGCAAGCCTCACTGCTTTCTATTGATTATAACTAATCACAACTGTATTTTCTAAATTTAATTGTATTTTTCAGGAATAATATTCTAATCTTAACATAATTGTTTTTAGCACTTCCTTCAACGTAGTTATTCCCTTCTTTATTTAAGTATTTTCTTTTGAATCTAGCTATTTCTTCCTGAACCTATTTGTTTTTCTTTAACAGGCCAAGTGCGGCTCACTGACATTGGATAATATGCTGGACTGTAGATCTGTGTATCTAATTTTGCGTGTGTTTACAGAAAAAAAAAGTTCCGCACTTTATGGCCGTGTGTGCGTTATAAGAATGACGGTCAAATCTCAATATTCGGTCAGTTAAGAATAACACAAGTTGGCAGCAGTGCTGTTGACTATTATTTTCAGGAGCAAGGTATCCTCTTGACCTTATTATAATAGTCTGAAGCAGAGGTTACTTTCGTGAAATTACATGCATTCTATTAATTGTAACCGCACTGTCCCAAATCTGTGTTAAATATTCTCTTTTAGATTTACTTGTAATTTCCCTGTTATTTTGAATGCATCTGTACGGACTCTTGTGAATGTAGTTTTACATTTGTTAAAGTCTTCCCTTTTAAATCTTACTCTATTGAGTGTAAAAACACAAAGTAGCAGTGGCCTGGTTATGAGAGCGCTTTCTCCTTGGGCTCAGATGTACTCCTATGAATCTCATTGTTTCATTCTAATCTTAAGTGTGCTCACCTGAAGCTGTTTCCCACTCATCCTGATTGTACTTTACTTACGAATAAAACGGTTTTCTTCTGATCTTCACTTAAATCTGTTTCGATCTTTCTTGAACGTACCATTATTCTAGCAAATCTAGCAGGAAAATTCTGAAACTAACTGATCTGAACAAAAAGTAATTTATTAAATGTCTAACGCAATCTCAATATTATGAAATTTATTCTACTATTTTTAGACTAGCCATGGTCTCCTAACTTTAAAAGTGTCCTCTTGAATCTAGTCATCTTTACATTATCTGTTCTTTCATAACTCTAACGATTCTCCTTTAAATGTGAAAATGTTCTTTTCCGTGTAACTATGCTTTCTAAAATTAAATTTTGTTTTCCGAATCTAGCTTTTCATAAGTGAGTCTAGGTGTTTAACTTTGATCATAACTGTACTTTCTTAAACTTATATGTAGTTTTATAATATTATCCAAACCTTCTTGAATCTAACTGTAATCAGCTGATAGTTACTAGATTCTTCTAAGCTATAAAGTGATTTCCTTTATGTACATTACTGATTTTATTCTCCTGTTCCAAGCTTTGAATTTTCGATGTAACTGACATTTCTTAAATTTATGTGATAATCCGGTTTTTACGTTATCCGCGAGTGGAATCAAACTCAAATAATCTCGCACTACAGGCAAGTGCTCTGTCAACTAAGGTATAGAGTTAACACATAAATAGTTGGTTGTAAAGCGCATTTTTAACAATCAAACAACAATATTCTCGGGCCCTATTTCAGGGCCTGAGGAAGACTAGCTGTTGGGCACCAGTCCTTCTGTGGTAATCGAATGTCTGCATTTTCGGTGAGCAGAATTGGACCGTTATTCTTTAGTATCGCAATAAAAAAATACATGCAACGTTTAAAAAAAACCTTTTCTCTGTATTTATTGTGTCTATATTAACATTTTTCACAACCATTATAAAGCAGATGTGTGACAGAAAGGAAGTGTAACTTCACAATATTTTGAGATATAATGGGTAACGAACAAATATAATAACATTCGTATTTTTAAAAAGTTACTGTATTTTATAGTTTTAATTTTACAGCACAGATACGATACAGAACTCCTTAAATCCCTTCTTGTTCCTTAAGTACTTAAATTGATTCGTTTGAAGTTCAAAACTATTTTAACCTATGAGAAAACTTCCAATGTTGAGAAATCACCGAAATGCTTTGTATTGATAAGGGAGTTGGTGTTTGGAAAATAAGGTGGTTTGCTTTCATCATTATTCTATGTTTGGATTCTATCTAAAGGTGTATTTAGTTAAGGGTTTATAGAATATCAACTAATTATTATTTTTTAACGTAATGCCTTGTTTGGTTAGTCCATTTTTAATGTTCAACGGAGTGAAATATGATTACCATTTATGAATTATAAGAACATTTGAGTGTAAGTAAAGAAGTAGTGTAATAATACGTAAACCACATCATATCTTCTGTAATAATACGTAAACCACATCATATCTTCTGTAATAATACGTAGACCACACCATATCTTCTGTAATAATACGTAAACCACACCATATCTTCTGTAATAATACGTAAACCACATCATATCTTCTGTAATAATACGTAAACCACATCATATCTTCTGTAATAATACGTAAACCACACCATATCTTCTGTAATAATACGTAAACCACACCATATCTTCTGTAATAATACGTAAACCACACCATATCTTCTGTAATAATACGTAAACCACATCATATCTTCTGTAATAATACGTAAGCTACACCATATCTTCTGTAATAATATGCCAACACACCATATCTTCTGTAAAAATACGTAGACCACACCATATATTCTGTAATAATAGTAAACCACATCATACCTTCTGTAATAATTTGCCAACACACCATATCTTCGTAATTTAGAGAAAAACAAGGTGTTTTTTGATCAGAAATTATGATAAAGCAAATTTTGTTGCTTTGTTATATCAACTTATTCCTTTTACATGCACCTTGCATTCCATCTCTTGTCTTAATAATTTCGTATTGTTGTTTTGCCTTAAGCGATGTGCAACATTCATAATTTACTTCTACTAGAGCCTGGCATGACCTGGTGGTTAGGGCACTCGACTTGCAATCTGCGGGTTGCTGGTTCGAAACTAATCACCTAACATGCACGTCCTTTCATCATGTGCGAGTGCTATAATGTGATGGGCAATCTTGCTCTTCGATTAGAGTACCCAAACGTTGGCGGCGGGTAGTGTTGACTAGTTGACTTCCCTCTAGTCTATCACTTCTATATTAGGGAGCAGATAGCCCTTGAGTAGCTTTCCAAGAAATTCAACAAAAAAAAACAATAAATCTTCCTGATTTCGTTTGTGTTTAACAAAAAAAAACTAGCAGGGTTGATGAAAGTAAGCTGGTCCAAGACAGGAATCTTATCTTGTTTGAAAATGTGCAGGATAGATGTGTCTCAGTCCGAAGTAAATAAATTCAAAGTATGGTCAAAAACAAAGGATGGTATAAGTTATCTTATGATATACTGAGTGCACAACTTTTTCATATGGAAAACAGTTTTAATGCGTTCTATTTGCTCCTGATCATTCTGATTCCTTTACATGCATTAATTTAGGCGATAGATCTTAAATGTCTCACAAAGAAAGATCAAAAACGTTGATATGCTAAGCAAATAAACGAACGTAGCAAGAGAAAATACTTTTACAGTGGCGATTGTGAGAAATTACTTTATTTTTGTATCGACGAGTAGTTTAAGAGTTTTGTGCAATCGCATAAAAAAGTGTTTCATGGAAATTTAGTGTGAAATTACATTGTTACTATTTTTTATGCCATTTTGCACTCCCTTACAGAAGTAAAAATACTTATACTCCATCTGTTACCCCTTTATTTATGTTTGTTTACTCCTTTAAGAAATAATTTTTCTCCTCTTTTATTTATATAATTTATTTTTTACTCCACTAGAAGTTTTTGAAAGGAATGGGCCTTTATTCCCCAGTAGCGTATTGTACTTTGACATGATGCTTGCTAATATGATTATAATAAAGTAAAAATCAGTTGCATTTTTTAAAATAGATAATGTTTGTTTGTTATGAATTTCGCGCAAAGCTACACGAGGGCTATCTGCGCTAGCCGTCCCTAATTTAGCAGTGTAAGAC
>NW_013666080.1:508801-524850 GCF_000517525.1 Limulus polyphemus
ACATTATAACGTCCCCACGGCTGAAAGAGCGAGCATGTTTGGTGTGATGGAGGTTCGAATCCGCGACCCACAGATTGCGAGTCGAGCACCCTAACCAATTGGTCATGCCGGGCCTAAAATAGATAATATTCAATAAGAATTCTAAAGTATTCTTGATCTCAGAACCTCTCTGTGACTCACAAATTTAATTAAAGTATAATCATTAACTTGTAGAAATAGTACATATTGGAATAGACAAAAAATACCCCGAAATTTAGCTTTAGAAGTTGTAAACTTACAGCTGACCCACCGGTAGACTTTGGAGTTTTTTTTGTTTGAATTTATGCACAAAGCTACACAATAGGCTATCTGTGCTCTGTCCACCACGGGTATAGAAACCCGGTTTCTAGCGTTGTAAGACCACAGACATACCGCTGTGCTGCTGGGGGGCGACTTTGGAGTTAAAATTGTATATTTAATGATCACTGTAAGAATATTCTCATAGAAAAAGAAATACTTGAAATGAGATATAAAACAAAATTCATTCAAGAGTTAATAATTTTGTCATATTCATCGAAATAACGTAATTTCAGTAAACGTTTTGTGTTAAGTTGAGCTTGAATGAGTAAATTAACAGTATTCTTATCAGTTTCAGATATACCCTTATTTTTATTTAGAACATTTACTTCAAAGCGGGCTTGATAATAACGAAATTGCTACAAATCTAAAATGGCTTGAAATACTTTTCAAACTTGTCCATGTTTTTGAACATTTCTACATCCCACAGGTGAGAATGATGTTTGTTTTTTGACTGCGTATGAATCAAATGTGATGCAGGAGATCGTTGAGAGTGAAGGTAAAATACTGCAAGACATGTAGAAATATGCTTGAACGTTATTACACTCCAAAGGAAAAACAATTTTTAGAAAATTCGTGAGATTTTTTGTTTCTTTGAAGTTAACCACAAAGCTACACAATGGGCCATCTGTGCTCTGCCCACCACGGGTATCGAAAACCGGTTTCTAGCGATGCTAGTCCGCAGACATGCCGCTGAGTCACGGGGGGGGGGGGTACTCGATTATAAAAATCCTAATCTTCTAGACAAATTACAAAAATCATTGATGGAATATTACAAAGATCGCGCATATTCTATTTAAAGTAATAAGATTGTATCACCATAACTCTATACACAGATATTTAGGGCCTAATATTATATTCACAATACTAAAAATATTCGAGAAGAAGCATCCAAGTGGCCTGACTACTTAGAAAACTATACAAAAGGTGAAGTGTTCGGAATTATATGATGCAAAAAAACAATGACAAAACAAATATATAAAAATGTTAATAAAGAAATAGCTTTAGGAACATCACATTTGTTGAATGAAATATTTTATTCAAAATATTGAATGTACAATCTTCGAGCATAAGTTTAGTTATTATTATAACATTTTCCGTCTATTAGCCTGAAATGGAATTCTACTGTTGCCATTCTTTGCGTTAAGCTTGTTTTTTGTTTTGTTTTTAATACACAGAGACAGGGTTTTCCTTATATGGTGTGTCAAGGTCGTCGCGAAAACGAGGCTGAGCATTTTGACGAGTAAACAAAGCAGATTCTCTTCATTCATTCCAACCCTAACTACAGCCACTATATAAGTCATCAGGCGGTTAAATATAGAGATCCATACACAAATATAATTTATCAATCCCCACTTCTTTCAAAGGTAAGGCTTAATAGTACATTTGTGTCTTTTAAGATGAAAATAAATTGGTTAACTACAGCCCTTTGGGTAATAATAGAAACTTTTTAGCCCTATATTTTAGTTGTATATATTTGTATATATAAGACTTAAAATCCTTTTTGCACTATCACTAGCAACAGCATACTGCTTGGATGGCTCAAGAGGGTGATCAACCATTACACCAAGATCCCTTTCTTTCATTACAATTAAGGTTATTCCCATCCAAATTATACTTATAATTCAAAGTATGATAACTCACATGCATTATCTTGCAGTTATTATATTTAAAATCCATCTGCAATTTATTTGCCTAACTCGCTAAATGATCTATATCCCCTTTGTAAAGCAACAGCATCCTCTTCACAGCTAGCAACACCCGAGATCTTAATATCATCAGCAAACTTAAATAACTTATTGACCATTTCTTCATCCATGTCATTGATGTAAATCAAAAAGAGCAAAGGATCCTAAGACTGAGCTCTGAGGTACCCTACTTGTGACATTAATCTAGCTTGACTGAACTACATTTGTAACAACCCTCTGCTTTCTTCCATCCAGCCACTCTCCTTTCCAATTTGCTAACTTATCCCCCACACTTGTTGAGATAATTCTTTACAAGCCTTTTATGTGGCACCTTATCAAAGGCTTTTTGAAAATCTATACATACCTAATCTACACCCTTACTCTCATCTATATAAGCAGTAATCTTTTCAAAGAAAGTCAAACGATTTGTAAGGCAAGATTTTTCCCTTATTGAAACCACGTTGACTATCAAATAAAATTCTAAACTTTGTTAAATGACTTTGCAAAGCATCTTTTATCATACTTTGCAAAGCATTTCCCACAACTGATGTAAGGCTAACAGGCCTATAATTACTGGGTGATAATATAGCGTAACTGGTAATTGTCGGCTTCAATGTTTCAAATACTTTAACATAGCAAAGTGATTTAAAGCCATACAGATGGGTATTTAACATTTTAAGCACCTTCACCATACCTTGTCAAAAGCCACGTGCTGTTTTTTTTTACTCGTCAAAATAAACTAAATCAATATGGCCACCGAACCGTGTTTCTGTGTATCTTACGATGATGGAAACCGTTGAGAAGATGTCTGCATCACCTTTGCGAGCATACGATAAAAGAAAACTATGCGTTCTTGCCAACACATGAAAAATAAGATCCGCGGCTTGTTACTGATTACGCATAGTGGTTGTTGAAAGAGAAGAAATTAAATAGTCCTACATAGTTTAGGCCTAGCGTTTATATAAAGCAATTGGTAAGAATGCTACAGTATTTTAGGCCCAATACTCTAATTTTTGTTTATGAAAAAGCATTAAAAAATATAATTTTTCCATTTTTAGGCAAAATATCAATAATTTTATGGCTTCGTAAATATATTTGATTCAGATCTGTTAAATGGCAAGATAATAACCAAAGTAGTAAAGACACGTTTCTATCCTTTTCATGTAAAAGCTATTAAACTGTGCTTTGTGTTTTCGTATTATTTATAGATGATGTGAAGTTATTATTTAACGACATTGAAAAGAATAGGTCTCCCGTGAATAATTCTATTGTTTGTAGTATGTAGAATATGGGTAATTCAATGTTTAATATTGTGATAGCAAAATTGCAAATTTTAAGTGAAATTAAGTGTGACAGCTTTACGACAGTAACATGTTTATTGTTTAAAAACATATAATTTCTCTTTTTTTGATAACATTTAATTATAAAACATTTTTATCTTTGACTAGGATGTAGATCTTTTGTATACAATCTCCCCACCTTATAGCCTTTACGAATTCGATTTTATTTTATTTTGTTTGTTTGTTTGTTTTGAATTTCGCGCAAAGCTACACGAGGGCTATCTACGCTAATTTAGCAGTGTAAGACTAGAGGGAAGGCAGCTAGTCATCACCACCCACCACTAACTCTTGGGCTACTCTTTTTACCAACGAATAATAGAATTGACCGTCATATTATAAAAACCCCACGGCTGAAAGGGCGAGCATGTTTGGCGGGACGGGGATTCGAACCCGCGACCCTCAGATTGCGAGTCGAACGCCATAACCACCAGTCATATTTCTTTGAAACTCTGTAAGAAAACTATTCAAAAGAAACAGAAACAATGTAAGTTATCCAAACAGATAATATAAATAAAGGTACTACTAAAAAGACTGGAATGCAGTAATAATATTTATTTAATCAAAATTTGAAAAACTTTTCAGAACCTTTTAATTAAATGTAGTAACCTATAGTGAATAGTAAACAATGATCGGTTGAACAATTGAGAAAACAGTTTGCCATACTTAAATAGAATTCATTATTATGGATGAAACTTTACTATATGAGAATGTTGACTGAACCTGATATAGCTACCGTTATATATGTACTATATGAGAATGTTGACTGAACCTGATATAGCTACAGTTATATATGTACTATATGAGAATGTTGACTGAACCTGATATAGCTACCGTTATATATGTACTCTTGAATAATTAAAAACAAAGTATAGCGCTTTTAAGTGATTTCATAATTAACCACGTGTAGTTTATTTTTAATTGCTAAATACTATACTTTTATATGAATAGAGAAATTCAAATTACAACTAAGTAAGTGGTGAAGAAAGGGTGTTATTCTTGAAACCTCCACCTTCCTCGCTGTCACCAAGCTAGAAGTTCATTTATAGTTTCGTTTTGAGTTTACTTACTGATTAATACATGATATTACAAGTTACAACTTTTACAGTAAGTAAAATTTGTTTTTAGAACAGGTACGACGTTTCGATCACTAGTGTGATCATTCTCAAGTACACAAGTTTTAAAGGTAAATAACGTTTTAGTATTTAAATCAACATTCAACAATCTAACAATGTATTTATATTCTAGAATTGATAGTGGTTACTTATTCATGTACATATCAATCCGCGGGAATTTAAACAGATTATTTATACTTATGTAACTAACTGCCAAATAGTGCATGCCATTTGTGCTTTTAAGTTGTTATTTATGGAATTATTTATGAGTGTTTGTGCATATTTGTTATAAATTGTGATAAACATGTTTAGTTGCTACACTTTGGGCACCCTGGATTCTATGGAGTAATTGCTACAGCACTAATAAAAAAAATTAAACCTTTGCTGACTGTATTGGAGAAGTTATGTATAAATCTTCAGTATTTATATTGTTTCTATCAGATAACAATGTTAAACACTATATATGTATTTGCCACTACCAGATAATATATAGTTTGCGTATCTCTGAATGTATGTAATTCAAAGTGCTTAAACTTATAGTTTGATTTTAAATATCTCGATCATCTTAGTTTGGAGGAAGTTAACTAAATATAATGTGCTCAACTTAACCTATTTTCTACTTTGTATAATTTGTAATACAGAGTTTTAATATTTTCTGTTTCTATAGGTAATCTGGGATCTGCATCTCTTACTGTTGACAATAAGACTCGTGAATCCTGATATCAGTAGAATGACTACCTGATAGTGTAAATACTGTAACCTGTATATTTAGTAGTTACACTTAAAACTTTTATACTAACATAATCTGAATACTATAGTAAACTGTAAGGTTATGAGTAGTAATTGAAAAAGTAAGTTAATACTAATGATGTATATACGTTATAGATACAATTTTATTCACTGAGATTGAAAAATTACAAATAATATGAGAAAAGGTATTCCTTTCATAAAATATGAGATTCACCCATATACGAGATATTTCAAGATAGGTTTGCTTATTACGGATTTTAACAGCATAATCTTGTTAAACGTATTGAACATATTCTGTTTGCTTATTACAGATATATGTTTTAACAGCATAATCTTGTTAAACGTATTGAACATATTCTGTATCAGATCCAGATTAGCCACCTAAACTGATTTTGTTGTACACAGGAGAAGACATTTTCTTGAGCAATAAGTTGAATATATTTGTAGAAAAATAAATTGCACTGAAACCTTTGGCCTTAACTAATGTTTAAAATATTTATTACATGTTTACTGGGTTTTTAATATGTGCTACAGGAAGAAAGTGTTTGGTACAATGACCGTAATAGAACATTTTCTGTTGATTTCATATTCACATCGATAACACCATCTTGTTTAAAAATTGTGACATTCCTCCAAATCCTGAAAGTTCATTGTACACTAGAATATATATTACTTTATTAATTGTATGTAGTGATTTTGTTTTAATTCAGGTTAGAAATTGTAATCCTAATTTGATTTTCTCATATAAGGGGTGTTCAAAATAAATCACACTTTTTCCCCCGAAGTAATAACGAACTTGGTAGGACCTCGAATATCTTTACTAAGAGAAAACGTCATTTCAACGTACTCTTGGGTGATTGACTCTTCGAATTTCATTTCTAGCGAAAACTTTTGAATCATGGTGTTCACTAGAACTCAGGTTCGTGTCGGGATGGCTCAGAAACTAGTCGCAGACATGCTCCGAGAATTCAGGTCGGAGCTTTCGTTCAACAGTGCACAGAAGAAATGTTGGAAACTGCCTGAATGCGAGAAACACAAACGTGAAACCTTGATTCATGTTCTCACTGATGTGCTCAAGAGACAACCATATAAACAGACATGTTTGTTGCATTGCTGAAATCTTTTGCAAATCGATTAAAACTCGTGCGTGAGAACAATGGTGGCCCAATCAAGCGATATTGATACTTGGTATTACTTTTTGATTGAATTAAAATCTTATTTTACTTTGTTATGATCTCGGGGAGAAAGTGTAATTTATTTTGCAACACCCCTTACTTGTGATGGAAATATAGTACAATTTCATATTGAGTACAACTGTGTTTTATCTGTTTTTATAATTCAATTCCACAAACAATGCAATAAAAATTTTAATATTTATTTTTATATTATCAATTTAGGAATTACGGCTCTGCTACCACTTGAAAAATCGTAAGCTTTACAAGGTGTAAATTTATACCCTTTGGTGAATACTTAAAATCATACGTGTATAGAGGAATAACACAATTTGAACACTCTCAAAGGTGTATAATCCTTGTTACTTCATAATGGTGTATTTGTGGTAGCAGAGCTGTTACTCCCATAAAGGAATTAATTCACTACCTTTTTTTTTCTCAGAGTATGATAGAGAAAAAAACCTTTTACCCCTCTTTCTTGAAGAGAAAAATTTTCTGTAATGTCTTTTTCAGTGTAATATTAGAGAAAGTCAAATACTAACCACGTTGAAGGAACTTATACTTTCCCAAGTTGAAGGAATTTATATTTAGGCGGTCGTCTTTTAACTTGATTGGTCACCAAAGATTAAGGGCTAAAATGTATCGCATGACAGATGTATTTCCTTTCAATGGTCATGTTGATTGGCTATGATGACCAATTTTTTTGACCAGCCGGTAAAATAAAAATAAAAATCTTACAATTATAAACCCATTACAATTACTATCCATTGTGAAGTTGGATTGGTCAAGTCTTGCAAACTAACCATGACTTGACTACACCAACGCATTTATGGGGTCATCCAGTAAGTAACCCATATATCATACGTTCTTCTAACACTCTTCTAAATTGTTATTCGTAATTCATAACCTACACGCTCTACCTTCTGTTAACAGACAACTTTGGTTTATTTATAGTTTCCAAGATATATGCTTTGTCGCCCCATTAAGTTTTGTTTCTGTATTTATAGTTAAGCACAAAGTTATACAGTAGGCTGTCTGTGCTCTTCTCCCCACGGATATCGAAACCCGGTTTCTAGTGCTATTAGTCTACAAACTTACTGCTGTGCCACTGAAGGGGGGGGGCACTCTGTTAAGAAATAACTTCATTTACATTCATAATTTAAAACATATGTGATCTAGTACTCTGTTAGCATGAAAATTCGTTGTTATTGATAAATCTCTTTTTTTATAATCACTTTGGTCAACCAACTTGATACTAAGCAACATTTATGATATTCATAACTTGAAAACTGTCGTTTTAAGATAAAATATAATTAGAATATCTCTGTTGATATAGTTGTAGTGATTTATATTACGAGTCCCAATTCGAACTAAACCTGGCTTTCTTTAAATCAGATTTCCCCCGTAATTCATATATATAGGAGCTGCGATAGATATGAGTGATTATTAGTAATTATAGATTAAACATGTGCATAGTGTATAGCTTTTTTCTAGCCCTTTAAGTTATGCATAATTGCATCATATTTTTTATCTTTGAACTAGATAGATATTTTTCTGGAAAAACAAAGTACATATTAAAATGTCTTCCAGTTCACGTGCATAGATTTTAACCATTTAAGTAGATAGCTATACAGATACGTCCCCCTTATGTGCAGGTTAATTATTTGATTTGTACTCATACCTCAGAGTTTCAATCACACGAATGATATGGTCTAATAATTTAACTACTTAGAAACATATATTTATTATTAACACGACGTTTCGGGCTGACCACCAAAAAAAAAAAACCTTAAAAACCAAAATCAACTAAAACTTTGATTCCGTTATACTATGTAACAATATCATGAATATTGTAGTACAGGTTTTAAGAGTACATACTGAACAGCATAATTAATTTAAAAATACAATAAAGCAACTTTTACAGTAGGCAAGTTTTGATTTGAATAATTGCAATGTTTAGACCAATAGTATGGAGTCAACATTAGGTAATAATTACGATCAAAAAGACAATTTTCCTCTTTTCAATGTATTTAAAAATAGATCATATACTTTCAGTTATCGGTTTTTTTTTAGCTTTCTACAATTTTTAAACTCATTATTCCATATTACAGAGAAAAGTTTCTTTTTGTTGCCGCTATATAAAGTCAGTTATTGTCACACTGGTCATAAATTAACATTCATAATTGCATTATAGATTTGATGACTTTGTTGTGATTTTAAACGATTTTCTAACATTTATTTTAAAGAAAGTGCTTGCAAAGAATTGTTTACACTATCATTCCTTATTTTAAAAAAAATGTAAAACTCGCAAAAAAAAAAACGGACAACAAAAGTAAAAGATAATAAAATCAGATAAAAATTTTTCATTAGATGATATAGGTCGCATTTTTATCTTATGTTTTTATCGCCAGAAGGCAGGGAGTGGTGCAAAATATATTTTATTCCGGCCGTACTCTATTTTCTCATAAGTAACAAGGTGTTTAATTTTCAATAATTTAACTTCCAAGTATTTTTTATATATATCTTACAATTTAATATTATCTTTATATAAACAGCAGATTTAAAATGAAACATTAAATAATGAAAATTAGTAATCATTATTTTACCTTTTTTCTATCCAATGTCAAACAACTCAAACGCAGGTATGTGGTTTACTTTACAAAGGGCGTAACCTGTCCCTTTTGACGGTGCAGAAAAAGAAGCAACAGAAAAATCAAGTGAAATTGAACATTTTAGGTCACGTGTCTGCTATGCTAAACTTATAATCGTGTCACGTTATATTCTAGTTTGAACATATTGTTCTTTCTCATACTTTCACCTAAGTTATTGGATTTCAAGAGGGAAAAAAAATCTAGCCTGCGCCCTCTTTTTGTAGTATATATATAAGAGCAAGGGAAAGAGAGGGACATGTGAGCTTTCGAAGCAAGTACAACATTTTAAAGTTAAACTCAGGGTCTACATTCAAATTCATCTTTCACGATGCTGAAGGTGAGTTTAGCTACTTCTTGTGGTGATACGAGATTTGATCTTCAGGGAAGTGAATATATTATTGTTTTCTGACCTTAATATTTAGCGGGAAATAATATATTTAATATAAAGCCTTAATTATTGCAACGAGGATGCCAAAACAGTAAATTGCAACTGCTATAGTATTAGGCCTAAATAATCATCATATAATAATGTTTTCCTTAGTTACTGAATAACGTTTCATTCTAGCATCTTATGCTTATTCGGTAACGTTGCAGAAGTAGAATTATTTGGAAGTTTGAATTAGGCTAGAATAGTCGAAAAGTAGTAAAATACATATTTACCTTCAGGCTTTGGAATCAGAATGGCTTTGTGTTTAGACAAAGTTTCTTGTTAAAGAAAGGATGATGACACTTCTGTAAAAGATATTGTTCTTGAGTGCACTCTCTTTCCTGTTTCAATTACTTTGAATCATTATTACATTTCAATGTTGAGGTTATGAATGTTTATCTGTCCATTAGTTTTTGCTCAAGACACACAACTGCAGACAATTAATTAGTTTTGAAAGAGACTTAAAGGTCGGAAAATGTCAGAAAGAACTGGATGTTCTTCGAAATTACTTTCTTCTAGAAGTACTATAACACGTGTTCGTTTCACTTGATCAGCAGAAAGTAAAGACGTCTATTAACATTGACTTGATTTCAGTTTTATTAAATATGTATATAAATTGAGTTTTTGACTTACGTTTTTTTAAATGTGATATATATAAACAATAAAATATATCCCCTAACCCTTTCTGCTAGGCTGTGGTTTTCCTTACTGTCGTAGCTGGAGTATTTGGTGGCTACATTTCTGCTCCCTATGGATACCATCCCGATCCTTATTACGTAAGTATAAAATATATTCTTCATATAAAAGTATTCATATCTTTATTATTATGTATCACTAATTAAAGTCAAAAAAGCCATAGCATATATTTGTTTTTCACAGACAGTATCAAAAATGTATGATATCATTGAAATATATGCTTTAGTAACATCAACAAGTACTTTACAGCACGAACTGTCCCCATGGATAACAAGGAGGTTAATTTTACAACAAACGTTTTTATAATGTCGTTATTATTTTCTCCACTTTTATATGCTACTTCACAAAAACGTTTTGTCGGTAACTGTATTTTTTAGTTTATTTGGTGTTTTGTACAGAAATTAATGAAGAAACATATACACATAATGTGTTTATGTAGCATTTACCCAAGTAAATAAATAAACATTTTTTGTGATAAATTAAAAGTTTAACCTAACAACCATAGACGTAAGTCAATAATGTTTTGTATAATATTGTTAAGAAAATTAGCACAAACTTTCAACTGCTATGCTCTATCGTTAGCCACTAAACTCGTTATAAGAAAGACAAACGACAGAGTTGTATATACTAATCATACAAAGAATTTAATAATACATGCATCTTGTAGAAACCTGTAGTTCTACTAGCGACATCTATTGATAATCCTTATTAGTAACTGTCATTTTATCCTAGGCTGCTCCTGAGCCCTACAATTTCGGCTTCCAGACCGCTGATGAATTCGGTACTCAGCTGAGCCGACAAGAGAGCGGAGATGGAAGCGGTGCTGTCAGTGGAAGCTATGGTTATGCTGACGCTAATGGCATCTGGCGTCAGGTGAGATACGTTGCTGATGGTGCTGGTTTCCGTGCCGAAGTTGACACCAATGAGCCCGGAACTGATAATCAGAACCCTGCTGACGTTACCGTCTCTGCCAATCCCGCCCCTGTTGTCTACAAGCATGCTCCTGTTATCAAACACGTGGCTCCCATCTACGCTCCTTATGCTCACCCAGTTGTAAAAGCCGTCAAATTCCACTAAGAATACAAGAATCGAACTTCTCTCCATAGCTACAGTAATCGGTATGTCGTGGGAGAAAAGGTGAAGGTTACATTCGCTAAAGCAGCTTAAAATCGCACAATCATCCAGATATAGTGTAGTTTGGTAACTGTTGCTTAGTTCTCAGATAAAAAGTCTGGAATTCAAACGATCAAAATAATGTGCATTTTTTGTATTTATTTTGCTGTTGTTGAATAAAATGTTTATATTGGTTTTCTCTCATAACAATGTGTTGATATTTTGTTAACGTACAAGTGAAAATATTTTGAAAATAAAAGCTAAAGCTTCCTTTTTGGGGAAGACTTCGCGTTTGTTTCTTTACAAACTTCATGTTCACTTTTCGTGCCAATGAAATAACTGCTAACTTCTGGCTCCAAACATTCCTCATGATTATAGAAATAATATTTCTTTGCGCGCACGACTGCTCTGGCATATATTTTGTTTTTCAAGCTGCCTTGCAAACGTAACATGCACGTTTTACACATTTCCGCATAAAAGTAGCACACACATCCTGTTGAATAGGCGTAAGTGCTATATTTACAAGCAAAGAAAAACTTAAAAAAAGGAAGTAAATGTAAAGATGGCTACTATTAATACTTCAAACATAATGCAAACAAGATAACAGGGATGGCATTTCCATCATCCCTACATAATAAAATAAACAACCAGTATCGTAGAATGTTAACAGACAAAACTAAAATAAATCAAACTCAGTTGTGATTGAATATATATATATATTGCTATGTGTTAATTATTGCCTGTGCTATTATGTAGGGATGGTGCAAATGTCAGTCCTACTATCTTCTTTGCATTGTTTTTGAAGGATTGGTATCCGCCATCCCTACATTTAAATATTTTTTAAAGTTTTTCTTTACTTGTTTAATTGTTTTTTAATACAGTGTTTTAATAGACATAGGAAGGATGTCTTTATAACCAAGTTCTAAATACAATTAGGTTCCAACTGTAATATTTATTAACTATAATTGACTGAGAATTCCTGTTTCACCCTGTACTTAAGCTTTTTGAAGGGGCAACAAATGTCTGTAAAAAAACAAACTTCAAGGGATAATGATAACATCGCTTACACTAGAATTAGGATTTTGTTATCACTACTAGTTATTAATAATACTTACCTTGGTTATTGAGTTATCATGTAATAAAAAGAAGAACAATAAAGTCAAACTTTTTGCTATGATATTTACAGACATTCCCAGAACATGTGACTCAGTCTTTACACAGATATTGTTATAAAAAGAAACACTGTATAGTGTTGTAAAGTTCTGATGACCTATTGAGGAGATATTTAAAATACCATTTCGATGAACAATCTGAGCCATCCCTATATAAGCAGTACTAACGCCTGCCTGACAAGTATGAATCTTTTTGCCAGGATGACTCTTAATTATTAGGCTTAGCATATCTACTCTAAGAAAACGAGTAACCGAGAATGAACTATAAGTCCAACTTCTTGGAGTATATTTTCGCTAAGACTTTACTATTATTATACAGTGATCCTCGATTAAACTTAATGTTCTTGAAATGCACATAAGATCTCTTTTTTTTATAAATGGTAAATTAAGGTATTTTTCTCAGTTTAACATTTTTGGAAGTGTTATTTCATACGCACTAAAGTATTTAACAACCTAAATTCACCCTTTTATATTTTATTTGCTCTTACAAATTATTTAGTTGAATTTCCTATTCGGCAAGACAATAATAATGTCGGTGTTTTTTAAAAATGAATAGTGAGAGAGATGGAGAGATTTCCCGTACTGTTTGTTTGTTTGTTTGTAGTTACGCACAAAGCAACACAACGGGCTATCTGTGCTCTGCCCACCATAGGTATCGAAACCTTCAGAGTTACCGGTGAGCCACTGGGTGGGGCCTTCCTCTTCTAAACAAAACAGCAAATTCTGATTTAAACAAAAGTATTTACATTTAAAGTTTGTTTCCTTTTATATGCACATTCTTACTTATGTGTAAATACGCAAAAAGGGAAAAAAATGCTAAATATTCAAAACAACCAACACAGGATAAAAATATTAATTAGATATTTTACGGTTGGAAAGAAACTAATTCTGTAAAACAAATATACAATTATTTTCCTGAAAATGTTTACCCGATTCATTGACTGCCTTTGTGCAAATCAGATTCTTTTCCTGAAAATGTTTACCCGATTTATTGACTGCCTTTGTGCAAATCAGATTCTTTTCCTGAAAATGTTTACCCGATTCATTGACTGCCTTTGTGCAAATCAGATTCTTTTCCTGAAAATGTTTACCCGATTCATTGACTGCCTTTGTGCAAATCAGATTTATTTATACGTTAGATGACAAAATGAAAAGGAAAAATAATGAATTATTCTTTAAAAATCGTCTTGTTATCTTAGGACTGTTCTTATTACAAATAAGTTGGCTATATTATGGGCATTAGGTTTAACCTTTGTACAACCACAGATTAATTATAGCTCAACTCATAGTAATGTCTTCCGTGGAACAACATTGGATCATAATTAATGTAGTAATTTAAAATACCCATATTTCTACATTCTCTGTTAGATTTTCTATACAGAATTACCCTGAATGAAAAAAAATATTTTAACAGTATAATTGTTAGAGCTGTTTTTATTGGTATTAAATCCTGCAAGCTCATTGTTCTATTCTTATTTTTTTGCAGAACACAAAACATTCCTATTTCAAGCTCAAACCACTAGCGTTTTGGAAAAAGAGTTCTTACACAAACCTACCTTTTACAATGATATTCATTAATTGGTTTATGTTTTTATAATTTCTAAACAAGATCATATTGTCGGGGCTCGGCATGGCCAGGTGGTTAGGACGCTCGACTCGCAATCTGCGGGTCGCGAGCTCGCATCCCCGTCCCACCAAACATGCTCGCCCTTTCAGCCGTGGGGGCGTTATAATGTGACGGTCAATCCCACTATTCGTTGGTAAAAGAGTAGCCCAAGAGTTGGCAGTAGGTGGTGATGACTAGCTGCCTTCCTTCTAGCCTTACACTGCTAAATTAGGGACGGCTAGCGTGAAATTCAAAACAAACAAACACTACACTATTTTTTTTCGTAAACTCAACGACTTTCAACACAAATTGGTTTTATAAACATTTAACTTGCTTTCCGATATGCTGAGAATGCCTCTAATTTTATTATCCTTGGACATGTTTTCAGTAATAATCTAAGGTCAAATGCTAATGCGAATGTTTATTCATCATTATTGACACTTCATTGACATTATTGACCTTCACAATACATATCTTATTTTCATTATAAATTAGAAAATGTCTGACCTCACAAAAAACAACAAAAGGAAATATTTTATAGTTAACGAAATTGAAAATATAAAAGCTTTGATATGTCTTCAGGATTCATTAAATAAAGAACAATTAAGGATTGAACAACTAAGTAGCATCTTGTAAGAAATTATTGCAAAAGATTAATCAAACGGTCTGCAAAAAAATATAAGCTATAAATTTAAACCGAAGTAGAACCACTAGTATGAAACAATTACTCATGTACTCTCTCTGTCCGTGGTCCGAATTAAAGGTGCAACGAATTCCATGGAATATTTTGAAATTTTTAAACTCAGCTGTGCATCTTTCTACCATAATTAAACTTTTAATGACTAATTCACAAAACTAGCCTTCAGTGGCACAGCGTTATGTCTGCGGAGTTACAACACTAGAATCCGGGTTTCGATACTCGTGGTGGGCAGAGCATAGATGGCTCATTGTGTAGTTTTGTGCTCAATTACAAACAAACAATCACAAAATTAAGTGAAATATTTTGTAGTCTTTCTAACAAAAAAAACTAGGCAGGTTAATAGAAACTGATAAATAATTTGGATAAGATCTCCAAAGCACTGTTGACATAACTAAACCTAAATAAAAAAATCTTCCATGAATCATAAGCATGTTTCCAACAGTGATATTAATACACTTCGACCATTCTTCTAAGAAGAATCTGCCATTAAACGTGATAATTTTTCAAACAATGATATTGGTAATCTAATTCTCTACAATTATAAGCACAATTTTTAATCCAAAAATCTGACACTACACAAAATCCATTTTTCTATCTACACTGAGTGGTCACAAGTAAATAGACACCTAATTCTTCGTCATATAACTGATTTATGCCAACTAATTTGTGTTCACAGAGCACTGTATAAATGAAAATGGTCCGCACACTAATTATTTTGTGCTACAACATGCCTAGAACTCAAGGTTCTCTCCAATTGTCAGATTTTGTTAGAGGAAGGATAGTTGGTCAAACAGATGGTGGAATAAGTCAGCGGCAAATTTCGCAGAATGTGGGAATCCTGCTTTCGACAGTCAACAGAATCATCGTGCATTCAGGAAACACGGCAAGGAAACAACTGAGCAGCGTCCGGGTCGTCCTGGTCTATCGGAGAGGACAAAAAGGGCTGTCAAGAGGAGCATCGAAATGGATTCCAGATTAGAAATCTGTTCAACGGATTCTCCACAGATTGGGTTATCGTTGCAGAGCAGCTAGACGGAAGCCCTTATTAAGACCTGCCAACATAGTCAGACGAAAGAAGTGGGCAAGTGATATGATGACCAAGCCTCTGGACTTTTGGAAGACCGTATTGTTCTCAGACGAATCAAGACTCGCTCAATTTTCGGAAAGTGGAAGGATATGGGTCTGGAGAATGCCTTAACAGATTGCAGCAATCTGTGAACAATGGTGGTTTCAGTGAGATGGTTTGAGGAGCTTTGTGGGTTGGTGGGAGTTCGAGCTTAGTGGAG
>NW_013666080.1:525476-529003 GCF_000517525.1 Limulus polyphemus
AAAAACAACAGACTAACATTTAACTAGAGAAGGAAAAAAAACTATCCTTTTAAATACGTTAAGAATTATACAATTTTCCGGTTTTTCCTAATAACTTGAAACCGGAGCATGAAGCGAGATCGAAACAATGAAACTGTGGAAAGAAGACTAAGAAGAAAAAGAAGGAAAATTAATAGAATGCCAATTTATAATGCCAAAACAGACGAGAATAAAATAATTATGAAACAAAGTAGGTGTTAAAATGTTATCCATCTTTACTTGTTAATGAGCTTCAGTGAAGCTTTTATCATTGTATCGCTTCGGTAGTCGGATGTTTGGTTATAGTGCGTATCCTAGGAGCTATCCATAAGAAAAGGAATGGATGGAAACAGAAAATAGCTTGTTTCCAGAAGACATTCTCAGATGTAAAGGGGGTTATTTTTGTACTGTCAGAGGTTTAGAATATTGATGAAAATAATAGGAAAGTCATAAGGCGGTATACAGCGATATTTTGAAAATAAAATATCGTTACTCATACACTCTAAATGTTTAGAATTACGGCGTTATTTCATGTTGTGCATGAAAACATAAGACCATAGACTCTAGACGTTCAAACAACCTTGTTAGAAATTTGATCAAGTTAGTGATGATAGGTCTGGCTATATAAGCAGTTATTTTCTAACAAAATAAGAATATTCAGGATAAGCATCACATAACACTGCAGAAGTTGTTTTTATTTTCACCTTATTCTTAATTGATCAGAAATATGACAAAATAACATTTCAGATCTAGCTTTGATCTGGCATAAGACACTATGTACGAGATTAACACTCAGTAACAGGATAATATAGGTCATAACACTCAATAACAGGATAATATAAGTGCTAACACTCAATAACAGGATAATATAGGTGATAACACTCAATAACAGGATAATATAGGTGATAACACTCAATAACAGGATAATATAGATGATAACACGTTTTATCAACATGAAAATGAGATTTTACCTCAATTTATGGATTTAACTTTATGGTTCAAAGTTTTGTGAGATTCAAAACGGTAATTTTGAAATTGCATAGTTAAATGGGTATTAATTAGAAATATGTGAATTTCTTCAAGCCAATATACATAGTACAAAAAAATCTAAACAACAGTGTTGAACGCTGAAATGTGATCAAAGCCATGCATAAATAATATAATTTCAGATAGACTTCCATAGTTCAAGCCAGTTGACAAGTTCTTTTATCACTCAAATGTGATAACACTCAATAACAGGATAATATAGATGATAACACTCAATAACAGGATAATATAAGTGCTAACACTCAATAACAGGATAATGTAGGTGAAAACACTCAATAACAGGATGATATAGGTGATAACACTCAATAACAGGATAATATAGATGATGATAACACTCAATAACAGGATGATATAGGTGATAACACTCAATAACAGGATAATATAGGTGATAACACTCAATAACAGGATAATATAGTGATAACACTCAATAACAGGATAATATAGATGATAACACTCAATAACAGGATAATATAGGTGAAAACACTCAATAACAGGATAATATAGGTGAAAACACTCAATAACGGGATAATATAGAGATGATAACACTCAATAATAGGATATAGATGATAACACTCAATAACAGGATAATATAGATGATAATATAGGTGATAACACTCGAGAACTGGATAATATAGGTTATAACACTCGAGAACTGGATAATATAGGTGATAACACTCAATAACAGGATAATATAGGTGATAACACTCAATAACAGGATAATATAGATGATAACACTCGAGAACTGGATAATATAGATGATAACACTCAATAACAGGATAATATAGATGATAACATTCAATAACAGGATAATATAGATGATAACACTCAATAACAGGATAATATAGGTATATTATCCTTTTATTGAGTTGAAATGACGAAAATTTCATTATTGTGTAATTTCAATAGGAAAGTGTGAAAAGGAGTTGATTGTAGAGCGTCCTATGTAAATTCCTCTAAAAATTGGATAGAAACTGGAATAATAGGAAAGCTATAAGCCTACTCCTATAAATTATCCTCAGGTGGAAAAGGCGATTTTTGCGCCTAGTCAATTTTCCTTGATTCACAATGTGTCCTTTTTTTTTGCTTTCAATAAAGAAGGAGTCCCTTTTCTGAAGTTGGGTCTTTCTTTGTTGGAAATCGTTTAGATTAATTACTTCAGTGTCAGTTGAACTACCTCTGGGTAGTTTCTTGATGTTTATAATTCCCTGGACGTAGGTTTTGAAATTTATTATTTGTTTTATAGAGTCTTTCACATAGGCATAGAATTATGTTAAGATTTGGAACATTTTATAAATGGTTTGGATTCGATTATGCTTTTCCTTTGTGTAAGAAACGAGACATATTTTTTCTACAATAAAATTGGCATTATTTGTATGTTTAGGGTTTGAATTTATCAATCATTTATTTTCAGCGCATTCAGTTAGATCAATCATAATAATGTCGTTGGAGATTATATTTGTTTTATTAGTAGGAAAATAAAAACATCAATAGTGAAAGTTTCTAAAGGAGTGTTTTTCATGGCAGGTTAACTGCAGAATGTTGTTCTGTTTTCTGCTTTTCCACGTTTTTACTGCAGATAATGACATTAGGGTTGGTAAGTGAATATTAATTATTATAGCTCTAACTATTGACTAAATGAACTTATCTTAGAGTTTAGAAGACATTCGTGCTAGAAAGAACATTTTTAAATGACGTCATCGCTCGTTACAAAATATTCTCATCTCTTATCTTGTAAATTATAAAAAATAAAAACCCATTAATGTAAAACTTACCGATAATCTCTAACATACTAACGTACTTAATCAAATGAAAATAACTATGCCTCTAGAAGTCAGCAGGTACACGTCTAAAGTCTTCTGTCTAACTAAAGTAAAGGACTGTAAGGAGAACTACTTATATAGGCCGTCAAAATCTGTGACAAAGTTCATTGTCCTACATCGCTGTTGAAGAGTTAGAAGCACAACAACATTTACTTTAAGCATCGGTGGTTCAGTGGTAGAATACTCGCCTGCCACGCGGGTGGCCCGGGTTCGATTCCCGGCCGATGCAAAAGGTACTTTTTATTTCATCTTATCCGGTTTTAACCATTTCAAATCTAATTACAGTTTTGGACTCACAAGGTCAAACTTTTCGATTGATGTATTTGACCACGACCAAGTTCTCATGGATTAATTTACTTTAATCTTGCCTAAAAGAATTTCAAGCGCCGGGGCTATTGAGGATTCCCTCTTGTTTATTTTATTTGGGGGATGTTAAAGAAATAATTTTTTTTGTGAGTGTTTTCTTTTGTATCGGGCCTGGCATAGCGTGATGGTTAGAGCGCTTGATTAGGAAGTTGATGGGTGTGACTTCGAATAACATCTCCAAACAAGCTTTCCCTTTCAGCCGTGGGTTTGTTTATTTGTTTTGAATTTCGCGCAATGCTACACGAGGGCAATCTGCGCTAGCTGTCCCTAATTTAG
>NW_013666080.1:529736-533958 GCF_000517525.1 Limulus polyphemus
CTAGCCATGCCGAGCCCTTGAGCCATGGGAGTGTACTAAATTGGCGTCCAATCCCACTTCGAGCCGTGGTAGTGTAATGATGTGGCGTCCAATCCCACTTCGAGCCGTGGTAGTGTAATAATGTGGCGTCCAATCCCACTATCCGGTTAGAGTAGTCCATGAGTTAACAGTAGATGGTATTAAACAACTGCTTTCTTTCTAGTCTACCATTTTAAAATTAGGGATGGCTAGTGCAGATAGCATTCGAGAAGCCTTGCGTGAAATTCAACAAACACACTTTTGTATGACCAAAAGAGTTGATTTGGTGAAAAATTATTTTAGATGACATGAGAAAGTATCCATCACTCTATTGCTTCAGTAGTCACATGTGAAAAGAATGTGAATGTTTAACATTGCTCTCAAAGTTTTCCATGAAGACATCTCTAACAAATGAATGGAAAGCGAAAATATTAAGAATATATATAAGTTCTTCTTTTTCCCAGTTGTCGAAATAAATGTCTTTTACTTATATTTCTTAATAGCATAAATATATACTATGTTGTTGTTGGACTTCTTCTACAGTA
Organism: Limulus polyphemus; assembly: GCF_000517525.1. NCBI lineage: Eukaryota > Metazoa > Arthropoda > Merostomata > Xiphosura > Limulidae > Limulus > Limulus polyphemus. The sequence continues at coordinate 530,300 of NW_013666080.1, forward strand.
GGTGTCTGTGACTTGTTAGCGATAAATTTAAAGATGAATAAACAGCACACACTTAAATAATATGTATATATATATATATATTCGGAACAAGTCAAACATGTGTACAATAAAGTATTCACACTATATAGAATATAAGCATATCGTAAACACTATATATGTAGTTCTCTTCTTCTTCTCAAAAGTCCACTTAGGCCTTATCAATTACTTTAGAATTTCAGTTGACAAGCCGAACTATCTTCTCTATATTACTATCGTACTAGTATTCTGTGTGTAATTCAGTTACAGTTGGGGCGCAAGTTACCGTAATTCGTTTGGTCTTCTTTCTTCTGAAGATCCTTTGTTCCTTTTGTCAAAGTGTACCCAGGCTGATTCAATTTCTTTAGAACCACGCTTTGACGGAATAAAATCATCCTTCTTATCTTTTTCATACTGTTAGTTTCGCTCTAACATATTAGACGTTAGGCCTATCACCTTTGCGATACTTAACTTCACACAACTATATTATCTTTTGCTATTATCTGTCTATCGCTGTCTGTCAACTGCTTCCCGCTCGTCTTACGCTACTTATATCTTTATTACATAGTCGTCTAGCCACTTTCTATATTCTCGACACCAATTAGTTATTAACAAAACCTTCTACAATCGTCTGCTTTTAACTCTTATTATAACAAAACTTAAAAATATAAAAATATTCACTCACAAGTATAAATAAATCACTAATATTTAAACCAAACAGTCTTTTTATATGATGACAAAACCCATAAAATAATTTTCGGCAGCTTTGCTGTTAAAGGCCTTACTTGTGTGCTGCCAAAGGAATTGAATTACGGAATTATCATTATCTAACGCTGGGTCCGGATATATGAAGATGTGCGTAGTATTTGGAGAAGTCAAATTTCTACATTAACAATTCAATTGGGGACATAATCATAATATTTGTAATAGTAAACAAAATCACGTAAGGCTACAACTGTTCCTTTTCTTAACTACACTTTCATTCCTTTTTTTTTCTTTCGGATTTCAAATTACAGATTCGTAAAAATAGCTTTTCAAGTATATTATTTGTTATCAAAGAGTTATTGCCTATAGGATCTTTCTTTTTCGATACAGAACTTGCAAGATAGGCTAGACTACCTGGGAGTGGTCCAATACAATGTTTTTTGTTTTTTTTTAATTTTGTATTAAGACTTTGATTTAATAAACTTCTTAAATAAACAAACATACCTAATCGAAGAAACAGATTGTTCTAGAATATCATACAATGTTTAGATTTAGGAAAGTTAGGTGAGTTCCTAAAAACTAATTGTATTTATTTCTCTTAGCTACTCCATTTAAATTTTCTTCACAAGGCCACACAACGGACTTACAACGCTAGAAACCGGGTTTTGATACTCTTGGTGGGCAGAGCACAGATAGCCCATTGTGTAGCTTTGTACATAATTACAAACAATTCTTCACAAGTTGGTGGTATTCTATTAAATATATATATTGGGTGTGTTATAGGCGTTAGTGGCAGAATTGTGATTTCGATGGTCCTTGGTTCAAGCTTCATTGATGACAACTCGCTCTCCGCATTTTTGGCTCGAAGGTGCGTTATAAGAGTGATGGTCAAATCTCAATATTCGATTACAGTAGCCCAAGAGATGGCAGTGGATGCCATTAAAAAAGACGTATTTCCTACAATATTTTTATTCAAAAAACGGCTAACGAAAATATCCGAAACAAACAAACGACTAAATACATCATTACAGTTTGTTTTTTGAAACGGCGGGATGGTTATAGTTATATTTGCCATAAATTCTAAATAAATTGTCTCCTGATGGCTTAACGGTAAGCTCTAGAATTTACTAGATTACTAGATTACTAGATTTAATTTAGATTACTCTTTGGCGGCTGCCATAGCCCAAATATCCCATAGTGTAGCTTTGAAACAAATAAATTAACAAAGCATGTTGAACCAGCAGTTGATGAGTAGTTAACGTTTCGGGCTGTGTATAGCAGGCCCAATGTTCGAGACATAATGCCACAGACATACTTCGCATTTTCAGCTGTGGGTGGGTTGTACGTGTAACAGCCGGTTCCTACTTGATTCAAAGAGCTTTTGTGGTAGCGGGTGCTGAAGACTGGTCAGTAGTTCAAAGTTAGGGACAGCTATACCTGAACATTAGTCGCCTATGACCTGTCAGTATAGTGTGCTGTAAATTCCATTACTTCGAATTTTTAAAGTTTCGGTTCTGGTTGGCCTGCCCCCAGTGGCACAGCGGTATGTCTGCGGACATACAACGCTAGAAACCGGTTTTCGATACCCGTGGTGGGATGAGCACAGATAGCCCATTGTGTCGCTTTATGCTTAATTAGAAACAAACAAACTGGTTGGCCTTGTGGTAAATCTCTTTATTTCGAACCTGCAGAGTCCGATTCGAACCCATGTTATATAACAAAATATTTCCCATACTTTGAATCAATTCCTTAACATGGTTGGGAGGGTAGAGTGTTTTGATTGTGATTGGCTGCTTTCTCAATGGTCAGTGTCTCACAAGAAATAATTTTGCTAACATAACCAAATTACCATGTCGTCCATATCTTATTTTCCTATATCGTGGTTCATAGTTTGTTTGTAACTTTTTATTAGTCTTTTCAGTAGCATGAGTTTTAATACATTAAAATGTTTCTGAAACAAGTAGTCGCTCCAGGAACACAGTGACGCAAAAATAATAAGATCGGTAATCATGGTTACAGTGATACTTGCGCCATCTAGGGTAATATTAAGTAGACTGTCGATCTTTATGAGTTCCGAGTGTATATTCCATCTGACAGAACTGCCTCTACAAAGTGAACTTTTACTCTGATATATATATTCGGGTTGGAATCTTTGTTTTAAAAGTGTTGCAAACAGAAGAATCAATCGATGTTATGCATACATAGATATATATTCTTGAAAACTATATTTTTTTATTATTTATCTGTTCACGAATTCCATTAGCTTTTTTAAACACATCTTTCCAAACTATTTGCCTCACGTGGCTTAGCGATAGTCTGAGTAAGTACTTACAACACTAAAAATCGGGTTTTCGATATCCATGGTGGGCAGTGCACAGATAGCCCATTGTATAGCATTCTTCTTAACAACTAATCAACCAACCAAACTATTTATACACAGAAATATTTGTTTTTCATGACTTTGTTGACTATAGGACTTCTAATAACGAGTCACGCAGAAATTGTAAATAAAAATACCATAAATATTACAGTTAGTCCCACTAATTACTTCTGGGTTCCTTTTTGTCTTTTTCAAAAAGAAAACGACCGAGTTCATCTAACTTTTTCGTTCTATATTTTACATTGATTGTTGAAATGAGCAAAAATACATTATTGGATATGGTCCAATATACATGGACCTCAACAGAAGCGAACGGTATAAAAAAAATCGGTAATTTAAGAGTTTGATAGTTTTAAACCAAAGCCACGGAACATCGAACCCCGGATTCTAGCATTGTAATTCCGTAAACTTACCGCTGTCTCATCGTGGGACAATTATAGCTTAGACTTAAGCAGACGTAATTATTTATAAGCAAAAATAATGCTTTTTATGTCCGTAAATACCTTAGATATTTCACGTCTAACTGAAAACATACCTAACAATACATCACTGATTAATT
>NW_013666080.1:534958-542895 GCF_000517525.1 Limulus polyphemus
AAGGAGAAACATTTGCGACTTATTCTATATTAAAAATGTTATTGTTAAGTGCAATACACAAACTGTATTCTAGTAGTAAAACAGATTCAGTTGAAACAAAAGTTTTATTGTACAAATGAAATTGCTTGCTTGTATTATCGCAAAGTTGCACAATGGGCTATTTATGCTGTGCCGTGAAGTTCGAACCACGAATTTTAGTAATATAAGTCCTCAATTTATTAATGGTCACAAGGGAACAAAAATTTGAAGAATATTAAACATACTATAATTTTATGTTTTTCTAATAAATTTTCTATATACTTTGTATGAAGTACTATTTGTAATTTAAAAAATGTCGTTTGTAAAAGTTCTTACTCGATGGCTATCCGCGTTAAGAGATAGACGAAAGGGAAGGGAGCTAGTCAGCACCACCATCTACTCTAATCGAATAGCAGGACTTGACCATCACTCTTATAACGCACCCACAGTCCCAAAGTGTGGTGTGCGGATTTATTTTCGGCGGTAACGGGACCCGAACCATTGAACTTCGGGTCCACAGTTCGACATGTGGTAGGTCCCAAAACAAAAACTTTCTCTACCATTGTACAGTTGAAGAAAAATTCAGGTGCACCCTAAAATATAAGCGAAACTTTATCTATAAAGATTAGTGGTGGGAGAAGTGCTAACCTTTTAATTATGTTTTAAATCCAATAAACGTTTATTATTTCCCAAATACAAGTACATGTTTCATTTGCTCCCCGTTCAGCTAATTCATGTTAATAAGGATATTGTTATTTTTAATGTTAATTTCTGGCATATCTTATATTTAAAAACAAAATTGAGATAATTAAAATTAATTAATATTAAAGAGAATAATTATTTGTTCGTATTTTCCATGAAACAACACAAATATGTGATATTTCAACATTATTAAGGCTTATATTTCGTATTAGAAATCTCGACTTAGCAACCAACGTAATCTATCCTTAATCAACACGACGAAATAACAACGTTGGAAACCATGTTCATTTATTTACACTTCATCAGTAAATAATCACATCTCACAGGTTTCTGTTTTACATACGTATGCACATGATATAAATACGGTGCCATTTCTTTCACACACATATAAGCTGAAATACTATTAACCGATTACGTGGATAGTCACTTCATTTTCAATAATAATAATAACATCTTAAAATGAATCAGAATTATCAATTTACAGAATTCCGGGTATAGGCTTGCGTCAAGCAGTAGAAAGCGTAGGGTCTTGAAAGCCGAAAAAGTTATTTGAATATAACTATATTTTGGATTAAAAACGCTTGAATAGGCTACGTGTTTCTTAAGATCTATAAATTTTCATTTGAAACTTTTTATGACTAAATTTTACTCTAAACACTTGGATTTTATATGTTTTATAGGTTGTTCTATTTGCCTCCCTTGTTGCCATGGTTACTGCTGGTTATGTAGGTTCACCTGGATACGGAGGTTACGGCCATGATTATGTATGTATTATACCTTATTTTAGCATTTTGGTACAATTAATTTAGATTTTCTTTACATTTATTTTCGCTCTATGAGAAAAAGTCCTAACGTTTTTCTGATATATTTTCTAATTTTTGCTCTTACGATGTATTGCATGATATTCTAAATAAGTATCTGTATATTCAACAAAACATTTACTTATTATTTGAACTTTATTAACTTAATTTACTTGTATATCAATTTATGATTTGAATTATCTTCTGGTAAGTAATTTACTAAGTTGATTATTGTAATTTTTTACGTTTGAAATTTTGGTCTCGAAAGTCGAAATGAGCTTTATGAATAATTAGCAACGTGAAATATTAGAATTTGTTGTTGTTTTTCTTTTGTCTTTTGTAATTAGTATTACGTTAATAATGATAAGAAATATTTTTAATATTGCAGTACTACCCTCAGCCCTACAACTTCGGCTATAACGTTGTCGATTACTATGGTAACCAGCAATGGCGGGCAGAACAGAGCGATGCTGGAAACAGAAAGACTGGATCCTATGGTTACCGCGATGCTTACGGCCTCTGGCGAGAGGTGAACTACGTTGCTGACGAATACGGCTTCAGAGCCAATGTTAAGAGTAACGAACCTGGTACAGCTAACCAGAATCCCGCTGATGTGTCCGTTTACTCCAATGCCGGATACTACCCTGGCGGTGTATATCAGCACTGATATTCTCTATATTCATAACTTGTTAACAGGTTATATCATTTTATTCTCAGTTACAGTGTTATATTACATGATGTTTATTACCTTTTCTTCTTAAGTTTTTATATCTTTTAGTTTTGTCTTTTTGATAGATTTTTAAACATAGTTAAATTTTACGTTTAGTCATGCTGTTCTTCATAAAACATTTTTTTAACTCAACTATTAACACATCTATTATTCAAATAAAAAGAGGTATATTATGCTTTTCATAACTAATTATAGTCTATGATCAGACTGAATCATCTCAAGCCTAAAATATCGAATTTCTTGTTCACTCCCTTACAGATTAGTCCTAGTACTTGCTATACATGAAAAACTGTGAGGATACGGTTCAGCGACCCTTCTGACGTCTTCGATAAGCAGGACCTCTGGTGGATAAGTTTTTAACCGTTACAAGTTATAATAACCAATGTAGTAGATTACGTATCATAAGATGATTGAAACCATACACTTCTACACAAGTAAAGTAAATTATTTAAGTTATATAACTTATACCTTGATCACCATTATGTTCATGTGATAATGCAGAACAAATCGAAGTCAGTAGCTTTCTTGGACTTCCAAGCCTGAATTAATGACATTAGAAATCCTTCAGATTTATATATGTATAATCAGGAAGCGAGTAGGAAAAATCAGTGCACTGATTTCTGAATATTTGAAAGCAGTAGTTATGTTTGATATTCTAGAGCGTTGCCCGTTGTACCATGCACCGTGACACAAACTTTCCACGTTGTTGTCGGGACTGATTAAATCGCTAATGAAAACTCGTACCAGGAGAAATTAAAAGTCTAACAGCACCGCATCGTTAAATGGAACAACATTATTGAAAAGGAATTAAAGAAAGTTAAAAGATGACGCACATTCAAAGTGCCACAGGACCAACAGTGGCTGCACAGTCACAGGGTTGATTGACAATCGTCTGCTTTTCTAACCAGGTAATAACTGTAATAGAAGATCGCAAGATAAACTGGTCATTTTAATTTTGTTATTCGTTTTACATAAATGTTTGAGCTTTTTTTTTCTATTCCATAATAGGAAGTCCACGATAAAATAGTGCTTTGGAGGCAAAGTATCGTCAAGTAAAAACGTAATAAACCTAATTTGATACTGTGAGACTATTGTTTGTTTGTTTGTTTATTGTTAAGCACAAAGATACACAATGAGTTATCTCTGCTCTGTCTACTGCGGGTATCGAAACCAGATTTTTAGCGTTATAAGCATCGTAGAACTTGCCGCTGAGTAATCAGAGAGCTTGAGACTATGGAAATAAGATTTTATAATTATTTCTTATCATTAATGGCTTCAAAAACGTTTTTTTTTGTGTACCATTAACAAATGTACGATTTCAATTCAGGAATATATGCTTCATCTATAACAGAAAAAATGAAACTTTCACCAATAGTTTGCAATTAGTTCTGCTACTAAGTCATAGCCACTTATTTATTTTAAGGATTGCAATCCCTGTTGTTTTCCCAAGCTTTTTTATATCCATAAAGCATTCTCTGCGTCTCATTTGAGCGTATATTTGTTTTAGAAGTTTCGTGGTTGCAACTTTCAACTTTTCCAGACTGTCTTTTAACTTTGCTGCTGTATAAAAATAAGAAAGAAATAGCTTTAATAACGAAACTCCACAAATCACTCAAACTTCACTGAAATAGTTTGTAGACAGTAAGTAAACCAGAACTTTTTAAAATAGTGTCTACAGTTTAAGTGTACAACAAAGATTACAAGTTATTAACTGTCTTTGACTTTGTTATATAGTTATCAAACCATAAGCCTACAATACTGGAGTTTCAACTGGCTCTTCAAAATACTTTATTGGTCGAGAACTGTTTCTTTGTACATTTTCCTATACAAACTGAAAGACATGCAGCAATGTTTAACTTTGATGAACTATGAGTTAAGTCTTGATTCTGCCAGTGAACGACAAGTGTACTGACAAATTAAAAAGTCTTGAAATCTTTCAATATTGATTATCATTACTACACTGAAAGTAAACCCCAATCAAAATTTATTCATTCAAGATAGTTTTCTTATTCTTATTCCTTACAAGACTTTTGATTAATTCGTACGTTTGTTACCTTTTGAGTTGATTCTGATTTCTTTTAAAAGTTAAAATATCTTTTTTGCACTTACTAACAGGATAGATAGAGAATGGCTTATCACTCAAAGATTTATATTTGCAAACAACTAAGACAAATAAACCAATAGCTTATCACATTCTTTATTCAAAGCTTTTTCATTTGCCACTATAATATACACAGTAACCGCTTATCGCATTCTTCACTCAAAGTTTTTTATTTGCAACCAAAATAAGCAAACCAATTTAATACGGTTTTCCTCCCTTAACTCTAGATTGGTAGACATCACATATTTTGGTGGAAATTTCATATTTTACAGAACTGTTTAAGTAAGAGGAAGTAATGTTTACTTTTGTCAACTTTAGTCATTGAACATCAATGATTGTGTTTTATGAAATACTTACTGAAAATAATTAGTTTGATATTAGTTACGTTGGCATTTAAAAACTAAAATATATTATGTAATGTTGACAGATAAGGAAATATTTTGAACAAAACTAAAGTTTAAGACTTCTAAGGCTCTCAAATTGTGTGACCTTTCTTGGAACTCGAGATTAGTTAGGCTTAGATGTTAAAATCATTCTAAACATATATGAATAAGTAACTGCACTTAAGGTCTTGTGGGGTTAATGGTTTGGTATATTTGGGAACCACTGACCAAATGCTATAAAATAACTCTGTTTAATTAGATTATCTGGACCTGCTTGTGTGTATGCTTGAGGGCAGTATAAAAATATAGAATACACTATAGTTCACTTTCTCGTCACTTGGAGCGTTGGTTTCACTACTGGCAAATACTTCTGTGTTCTTATAATTTAATAATTAGCTGGACTTGTATGCATCAAAACTGAAACTGATAAATAACTCTAAAATTCAAAAAGTAGTAATTTTTTGTTGTTTTCTTTCTTTCGTAAGTCACTGTTTTATAAAAGATAGTGGTCAACTGGTCAGATGAAACACACTTTCTAGCATGTTAATCAAGGCGTTGGTTACTTTTGTGTAGAATATCAACGAGTCTCTAGAGTAGTATACAACATTAAAGTCTAGTTTTATAGCGCAAATGGTAAAATATAAAGAATATTTTAACATTTCCTGTAATTAGTCGATGATGTGTATCAAAATGTGAGTATCAAATTTACAGCAATCGAGTAACTTATATATTTGACATTTATTTATGTTGATACATTGAAAATATGCTATTTAAATAATATTAAATAAATTCAAAAGAAAACACACACCTGTCTAACTATTACGTTCAGCTTTAATTTGAGACAAACAATGTTATAATTATGTCTCTTATGAAACAACAGTGTCATACACTACAAACAATTATATCACATAATATTGAAATTATTCCACAGTATTGTCATGTTTATTTCGAAAAGTTAAAAAAATGAAACACGTCCAATTTTATGCTGTCAGGTTATGATCATTATTTAAAAGTATCCCGTCTACCTTATTGTTTGTTTGTTTGCAGTTAAACACAAAGCTACACTACGAGCTATCTGTGTTGTGCCCACCACCTTTATTAAAACTCGGTTTTAAGTGTTATAAGTATTCAAACTTACCGCAGAGCCACTGATGGTTCTCTACTTGATATCTAGACCCATTGTGACTAACCAGTTTTAAACATAGAAAAACATCGTTAGAGACCACAAACTGATTTAGTACTACCGTGTAATGCTAATGTGATCTTTGGAAACGAATGACGACAAAGACTTTACATTTCCCAACCTATTACAGAAAAATTAGACAGTTTGCTTATGTATTGTCTGTGAAATAATATCTGAAAAATAATGCCCTTGTTTTTTTAGTGGAATTGTGTCGTGAAAAAAACAACGTAGCGCATGATGGAATTTTCATTCTGACAAAAAAAAGGATATTAAATACAAGTGAAATATTATATTTCAATTTATAAAAGAAAAAATAAACAAACAACAGATATGTACCGATTCATTCATTATTTATGAAATTGTTCGAACATTTGTTTAGAAAACTACTCGAAACATTGTGTTAAAAGGACTTATGAGTTTTTATTACATTTTATATATATATAAGGAAAGCTTTATTATAAACAGCAAATCAGCTTATAAATTTTGAACAAGACAACGAGTTTAAACATATTTGAAGGGTGAGGTCGACAGGATTGGAATTGTGTTAACCTAAATTGTTTTTCTTTTTTTCTATATAATCTCCTAACTTGTTTGAAATATCTGTCAATATTTCCGCGTAGAGAACACAGAATTAAAAAAAAACTTACAGAATATAGAATAGAGAAAAAAAACATCACCCAAAAAAGTTGTTTGTAACTGTTAATAAAACAATGGGGGTGAAAGTGAAAGAACCAAAAACAGAAAGTTTTGCACGTTGTTGACTATAAAGAATGTGCGACAAATAGAATGAGATACTAAGTTATGTATTTAGTTTAAAAATCTTGTTTTAAACGAGTTTTCCAGATCAGAGTGAGACAGACAATCACAAATAAAAGAAACGAACTCATTCGCGGTAAATAATGAAAATTAATTGTTTTTGTGTATTATTGTATTTATTAAGAAGTGTTAATACACCTTTAACGGTAAAAAAGCCATATTTTCTCTTCTACATTACTTAGCACTAATGTAAAAGAGGGAAACATTTGTAAAAGTATAAGTATTTATTGTCTTATTGAATTTGATTTAGCCAAGCCCTGAAGTTATACTACCGCCATCTGGCCGTAATAAGATATATCTTCCAGTAAAGTGTTTTGCTAACAATATTAAAAAAATGTCTTGCTTTGACCATAAAGGTTCAGTTCTTTATCGTTAATATTTCGACAATATAAGACTACGAAAACAAAATCAACCATACATTTTATATGGCCAATTGAGTCAATTTAAAACAAAATAAAAAGGCTCTATCTATAACCTATGTTCTCTGTCTTACAAGCAGCAGCCTGCTTGAAATATTCTCGATTTCTAACTTACAAGAATCGAAGGCGTTGTTTTGTCGTGTGTACTTAAATATATATTGAACAAATGATTTGTAGTAGAGTTGGTGTTATTTTCACAAACAGTAGAAAAATATGAAAATTTAATCAAACGTCACGAGATATTCCTTAATTTCATACCTTAGAATCATTAAGGGAGTGACAGGCCACAAAACAATGGTCATCAATTCAGCGGTGGCCATACATAGCTGTGGTCCTTTGTGCAGGATAAATTTTGAAAACTTTACTGTTCTCAGTTCGCCACTGTTCGTTGTCACGTATTGGAATTTTAAATATTTAAATACGTTTTAATATACATACAATACAATTTACAATAACAGTTATTACAAACAATGATTTATAAACAAAAGTTTCACAAACTTACAAACAATATAAAATCTTCTTTCTAGTTTGGAGCTCCTTTGATATCTTATCGAGGGTTTACGATGAGTGAGTTAATTTCAAGTCGATGTAGATACGATTCGCCGGGAAGCTAGCTAGTTTTGTCCTTGGTCAGGACACGCTGCTTTCCACTCTTGAAGTTAGAGTAATGTTTTCGTAAAAATACTAATGTCTGATGAGAATCCACTGAAGTTAAACTATTTGTAACGTTTGAAATTTATAAATATTCCTGGTCAAATATCTTAAGTTTCCGATTGATAAGCGCT
>NW_013666080.1:543844-548193 GCF_000517525.1 Limulus polyphemus
GTCCTCAGGATGGAACTTACACTCTTCAAAAGCTGAGATAGGTTTAAAAGGAACAACAGGAATTTTCTGGTTAGATTTTCCAACTAACTGACAGGTATGACAAGTTTTACAAAACTGAGAAACATCTTGCCTAATTTTTGGCCAAAAGAAATGTCTCATACTTTTGTCACATGTCTTGTTGACACCTAAATGACCTCCCATCGGGATTTCATGGGCAACTTTCAATATTTCAGAATGATAAGCTTTAGGAACAAGCATCTGATAAACAATAGCCCAGTCCTCTGAAGCTGGCACATCTGGTGGTCTCCATTTCCTCATAAGCACACCATTTTTGAAAAAAATAACCATTTGGAACTTTCCCCAGTTCATCTTTTGGGAGTGCATATTTAAATCGTAAAAAGATCTACAGATCATTTTCTTGCTCAGCTATCAGTTTACGTTTATTGGACGGAACTTCACCAGGTGAATCAAATCCCTCACGTCCATCGTCGTTTCTCACTGAGGAATCATCAGTACGACAGTTATCCACAAGATCCTCGTCGGATCCAAAAAATGTATGAGATAGATCTATAATATCGTCCTCTGAATCCATGTTTATCATTTGTTTTTGGCTTAATTTTTTAGCCTGAGCTCGAGTCACAGCACACGAGGGAAACACATCAGGATTATCCTCAACTACAACATCATCCTCAGATGAAACAGTGATTTGCTCACTAACACATTTTAGGTTCGGTAACAACTTTCCCCCCAGCCAAATAATTTCCCAACAACAATGATAAACCCTTAATTGGCAGAGTAGGTCTTACTCCAACTACAACTGGTCCCGAAACTAGGTCCAATGCTACATAAATGTTATGAAGAGGAACATTAACAAAGCTACCCTCAATACTCTGAGCAATAACAGACTCACCAGTGGCAGAACTCTAATCTAAAGGCAATACACCTTCTAATAACAATGATTGAGTCACCCCAGTATCACGTAGAATACGTATGGGTATGGGATTGCCAATGTCATTTGTCAAAGACACAGAACCAATAGACACAAAAGGTCTAAATCCCTCTCTGATTACATAAGCCTTTATATCAGTGGCCAAATCAACAATATTGGGTGATCTGGTGAAACTACGTCCATATGTGGACACAAACGCACTGGGTGTTGCCTCTTTTTCTTTTTTTCTTTTTCAAACACCAACAATCGGACATAAAATAACCAGGTTTTGTACAAAAATGGCAGACAGGCCTTGATTGTTTGAAAAAGTTTTATCCTGACTATTAAAAGATTCCGAGCTAGAGAAGCTGGAATTTTTGGAAGAATCCTCAACTTTAGTGGATTGAACAGATACAGTTTTTTTTGAGATGGTAGGAATTTCTTTTTATGAAAAATGGTTTTATGTGTTAAAGTGTAGTCATCGGAAAGAGCAGTTGCTTCCTGTAGCTGCTTCCTTCAACTTTCTTTTCATCCAAGTAAGTTTTGAGGTCGTTACGTGCACAACGTTTAAATTCCTCAATTATACATAATTGTCTTAGTTTGTCGAAACTGTTGCCAATATACATAGAATTACACCATCGATCAAAATAAACCTATTTTTCGTGGTCAAATTCCATATAAGTTTAGTTATCTTGTTTGCGATAACCTCGAAACTTTTGGCGAGAAACCTGTAGTACTAACTCGTATATTTTGAGAATAGCTGCTTTAACCTTATCATAATTCGTACAATCTTCTAGAGAGGGATCGGCATAAGCTTCTTGTGCTTTACCAGTTAAGACACTCTGTAATAATAATGACAATTTTTCGGTGGGCCATTTCATGGTTTGAGCAACCTTCTCAAAATGTTGGAAGTATTTATCAACTTCATTTTCATTGAACGTTGGTACTTTAACATATCAATTAAGTTCAAAGTTGTCATTTTGCCTTGGTCGATCAGTGTTGAATCTAATTTCTAATTCTATCAGCCTGCTTTCTTTTTCGGCTTCAATGCGAGTTTGTTCTTTCTCGGCTTCGATTCGAACTTGTTCTTTCTCTTTCTCGGCTTCAATACGAGCTTGTTCGAGCTGTTTGAGTTTTAGCTGGATCTCTAATTTATCCTTATCATTCAACCCCGATTGGCTAGTAGAGACACTAGAGTATTCCTCTAATGCTTCCCCAGGCAACAAATAATCATCTACTAGTATTTCGATAATACGCTTTTTTAGTTAATTTTTTCTCATTGATCTTTTAACATCTAGTATTAAAACTTTGGCAATTTCGAGCAATTCATTTTTGTTATATTTTTCTAGTTGTTCTAGGAAGGGTGATACAAGAATATCTTGATAGTCACACGTGATCAAATCTTGTTAGCACTGATAAATATAAATTGAATTATTTGACTTAAATTTTAATTTAGATAGAATTTTGTCTCTGATTCAGATCCCGGACACGAGCCCCAATTTATTATGTCACGTATTAGAATTTCAAATAGTCCAAAACCGATTTAACTGATAATTTAAATTTAGTAGTTAGACTGTACTTTAGATTTAATAGTTAAATTAATGCCGATATACATTCAGTTTATGATGTTTGATACACGCCGTTTTCGTTTTTAACACAAATACGTTTTAATATACATACAACAATACAATTTACAATAATAGTTATTACAAATAGTTATTACAAACAATGATTTATAAACAAAAGTTTCACAAACTTACAAACAATATAAAGTCGTCTTCCTAGTCTAAAACTTCCTTGATATCTTGTCGAGGGTTCACGATGAGCGAGTTAATTACGAGTTGATGCAGGTACGATTCTCTTAACGGGAAACTAGCTAGCTTTGTCCTTTGCCACACACGCTGAGTTTTCAACCGTTTAAGTTAGGTAATGTTTTCGTAAAAGTATTAATATCCGATGAGAATCCACTGAGGTTAAATGATTTGTAATGTTCGAACTTTGTAAATGCTCCTGGTCAAATATCTAAAGTTTTTCGTGTTTATAGTACACTGATTATAGCAAACTAATAATAGATACTCTTTCTTTGGTGCGTGGAGTTGGTTATATTTATAGGCTAGTGGAGGCATTCTAGAAATTTCAGTTTTTACGTAACAGTACTGAACTACATTTAAGTGTTTACGTATATACATACATTGTTGATTCTTACTCTTGAGAACCTTCTACAACTTTGGAGAATAGGCGGGAGTTTCGCAATACATATTTAACACTATAAGCTACGAATGTGGAATCGTTCTGGTAGTGAACGAAGCAACACGTACTTTTAGCTCAATACAGCGGGCGGGAAGTCGAACAGAAAGTACCCTCACTGGCACAAGCACGTCGTTGGAGAGTCGCCTACGGAAAGCCCCAGCGGGATAAATAAATGTTGACGCCGAGCGGGAGCACTGCTTCAGGTAAGGCTGGTTTGACTATAGATACATTAGCCTCTTACAGTCCAGAACTCGAACAACTGGTAACATTAGCAAAACAAGAATACAATGAAAGAATGGCAAGGTTAGCTTCACGTAAAACAAAGAAAGCAGTTAGGCTAACCAAAAATGACACACAAAAAAAACTTCTATGGAAACTAACGACACTACAGAACCACAAGAAGAACACTCAGGAAAATCAATACTAGAACACAAAGAAGAATACAACAACACACCTACACAAACTAAACACAAAGAAGCACATGGAAACTCACACGACCAACAAGGGACACAAAAAGAGTACACGAAGATAATGTTACGCCTCCAGTCGTTAATTAATTTTCCGTAACTTCGTTCCGACGAAACTTTAGCGACACAAGTCCTTTCTTAAATAAAACTGGTTTATTCTTTCCGAATACAACTTTAGATACACTTAATTTCAACAGTTGCTCTATAACAACACTATAATTCACGTCTCACGAGGCCAAAAATATTTTGTCTGCATACATTCAATTACTTATTACACTGTTTTTCGTCACGTTGTGACCATCTTATATATACCAGACTATCCCAATCTAGTAAATGCTAGGGCATTCACGAAGGAACAGAAATGTGGCGTGACACTAGTCACGTGACCTCGCTGACGCAACACTGCCCCCTCCTTAGTATTGTTTGTCCCGAACAATAACCACTTACATTAAACCAATAACAATTAACAATAACTTAATTAAATATACAGAATTACAAACACAAAATTACAATTCAACAAAGTATCTAAGATAATAGGACAAAATATTACAATTAATTTATTTAAACCCTTGTAGCTTTAAATCATTCTTATGCTTTGATATAGATTCATCAAGGTTTTAGTTACTGTAGTATTCACAGGTAAAACTAACTACAAAGTAAGAATTAAATATTGCAATATGGGATGTTAAAAAGGATTTGTTTAC
>NW_013666080.1:549193-560854 GCF_000517525.1 Limulus polyphemus
GTTATTACAAATAGTTATTACAAACAATGATTTATAAACAAAAGTTTCACAAACTTACAAGCAATATAAAGTCTTCTTTCTAGTTTGGAGCTCCTTTGATATCTTATCGAAGGTTTACGATGAACAACTTAATTTCAAGTCGATCTAGAAACAATTCGCTGGGAAGCTAGCTAGCTAGCTTTGTCTATGGCCGAGCACGCTGCTTTCCACTCTTAAAGTTAGGGGAATGTTTTCTTAAAAATACTAATGTCTGATGAGAATCCACTGAAGTTAAACTATTTGCAACGTTTGAAATTTATAAATATTCCTGGTCAAATATCTTAAGTTTCCGATTGATAAGCGTTCTAAAAATCACAGTTATAGCTTTCGAAGTTTATATCACATTGATTATGGCGAACTACTAATAGAAACTCTCTTTGGCGCGGCGCGTTGATTGTATTTACAGGCGAAGGAAGGTTTTCTAGAAAATTCAAATTGCATAACAATACTGAGCTATATTTAAACGTTTACGTGTATAGATATATTGTTAATTCTTACTCTCGAGAATCTCCTACAACTTCGGAGAATAAGCGGAAGTTTCGCAATATATATATCTAACATTACAAGCTATGCATGCTTCTAAATATAAACTTATGCAAACAACGTTGATATTAAAATAAATACATAACAACAAATTGGTTACATCGTTAGTAGATCTTTTAAAATTAATTAGAGCTTGGTGGGCCCCTGTGCCCTGCAAAGCCTGCTCACCCTATGTGGCCGCCACTGGACTCATGATTTCGTTTTCTATGAAGAAAACTTGGAATATGGGTAAAGGAGCAAAATTTGAATCTTATTAACTAATTCAAAAACACAAACTTCTGTACAGTTGAGTCACAGTAACAAGCCCCCCAATGGCACAATGGTATGTCTGCGGATTCACAACGCTAGAAACCGGGATTCGATACCCGTGCTGGGCAGAGCACAGATAGCCATTGTGTAGCTTTGTGCATAATTAAAAACAAACAAACACAGTAACAAAGCGCCAACAACAAAATTTAAATTAACTCACCTGTTTGAGCATTGATTTGGTTATATCATAGTAGAAAGGCATTACGTATACAATGATAACAAAACTCACTTACGGTCTGCCTAGTTAAATGGTTGAATTAAAGAAAGTATGAGACATATAGTATATCATAAGAAAGTCAATTGCAATTGTGTATATATATGTGTGTGTGAGTGTATACTATATGATTATACTAGTAATGACCTTGTCTTGACCTCTGGTCAATAGTCAAACTTGTAATTAATTAAAACTTCATAAAAATATGACTTTCAACGTGTGGTTATTTTGTAGGATATTAAAATGTTAAATTACAATCGATCCAAACAAACATTATTTGTTGTCTTCAACCCTTCTGCTTGGCTGTTTAATCAAATAATAAATATTTGTTTAAAACCGTTATTTTTATGCAATATTAACTTTTAGTGAAAAACTAAGTTACCTCGCCATTGAATAATGTAGCTGGAAGATTAATTTCTTGTGATCAATTAAAATTAAATTAAGGAAGACAAGTTTTTATGTTACAAAAAATTAGAATATTAACATCAAGTGAAAAACGTACCTGTTACTCGGAGTTGAAGTGAGTAAATTGTGTTCAGAGTAAACAAAAAATCGTTTAGGAGTAGTTAGTGAATTTAAGAAATAAAAACAGTTTTCCTCGGTATGCATATTTTTCTTATAATAAGGGATCCAGAAAAAAATTAAAATTATAGTTTCAGACACCAATATAAAGAATGTTGAAACAAGTAGCACTACTTATTAACAAAAACAATATTGACTGAATGAAAAATAATAAAGAATACCACAATTTCATAACTTATAAATAGCTTTGTTTTAACTTATAACGTTTGGAACAATATAGGGTATTGTTGACCATAAATTACAACGTTAAAAGTTATAGTGGATAATTTATGTTTTTTTCTAAATTATAATACAAACTTCACTCCACATCAACAGCAATTGATCTTAAAATTCGTGATTATGCAACAACAATAAAATAAATAAATTAATTAAAAGATAGAAAGTTATACAACCTCGTGACTGTCAGTTTCATATACATTGATGATCGTGTTAAATTTATACAGAAAGATGGCGCTTCTTCTCAAGTTAGTAATATTTCGATTGTTTTGCCATCTGTTAATTGTTTCTAGAACTACGGCAATATTTTAGGTGCAGACAGGCTGAAATTACTGATAACTGTAAAGTTTGTTTGGTGTAGTTCCTTACTAAGTTTCACAGTATTTACCTAAATCAGTTAACATTTTTTAAGTTATACCTTTAAACAGTAGTTTAAAAATTTTAGTCATTCATACATATTAGCAATTAAAAAAAATCGTTGTTTATCATCAAGGAAGCATCATAGTGGATAATGGACAAAAAGCGTTATGGAAACAATTTTTGTTGAACTATGAACTCATAACAATTGGAACTTAAACATCCGCGATAAGAAACAGTGGTATAATAAGATAAATATTTGCTTTGTTTGTTAGTGATGTAATGAAACATCGTACTTAGACTTTGACTATATTCAACAGTTGACTCCTTACTGTTGCTGCTGCAGGAGTTGGTAAACAGAAGAAGTCTGTCCACTACATTTTTAACTACAACAGTGTATGATGAAGAGAACTTTCACTGATTGTCAAAGGTACTTAAACTGTCTGGACAGGGCAAATATATTAAGGGTGTAGCCGAGGAGGGTCGAATGAACACCTCAGTTTTTAAAAAAGTATAAAAGGTTTAGTATTTTCTGACTTTATTAATAAACACGTAACTTTCATGGAAATCATTTAAATTCTTGGTGCATAAGAAAAGATCCTTCTTTTTTCTTTTTGGAAAAATACCTCCTCCTCCTCCCCTCGACACACACATACTATCTACGCCCTTCCACAGTGTAACTACCTCAATATTCTATAAAAGTCTAAAATGTCCAACATCTTCTGAATTTTTAAATACTTTCATCTAAGTCACATAAATTCTTAGTGCAAAAATAAGGTCCAAGTTTTTACGCACCCACCCCCTTACACACGCACTTTTTTAGTACTAACTACGCCCCTCCACAATGTAACTTAAATTGAATAACACATTCTTCTTTAGTGCTGCACTAGCTAAGAATAAAGGATTAAATATTCTTTCCTACTTTTTCACTGATGAAGAAAGGTCTACCTTCTGAAAGCGCACCCTGGTTATAGGGTTTCTTATTTTTGTGTTAAGCATCCTGAAGTTCGTCCCATTTTCTTCGTTGTAAAACCACATGCTTTACATCACCAGCCTTTTTAACAATAACAATAATATATATCAAAAGTAAATAGTTTTCGTAGAATAGAAAGAACACTTATGCAAGTTTTACAAAAGCTCAGGGTTTGTCAAATATATTTGTAAACTATAAATCAGAAGTTTCGTACAGCTGAATATATGTTCAGTGTGGTTTGTTTTGAGATAAAACGAACTAAGAAATAAAAAATAATAGTTCTAACTATCAGGAGAAGACGAGGTAAGACCTTAATGTAAAATGCAATTTTTACCAATTTAGATGAATGTCAAACTAGTTTAGAAGCTCTTACAGAAAGACTGTCAATATTGTGTTTGGCATATTTTATAGTAGGTATCACTGAAGGTGATAACATAATTGATTATTCTTTTAAAGTAAAATTTTTCCTCAAAGATTATTTAACTTTCTTCCGTTCTTTAATCACGTCGATAAGTCCTTTAAGGAGCATATAAATAAAATAATACTTGATTTTGAAGTAGAAACCTGACATATACATGAATGTAAATCATTTTAAAATCATCAATTAGAATGAACCCTGTTTTATTATAAGTATCGTTTCTAGTTAAAACAAAGACTGGACGTACATAAGCCTTTTTTAGATACTTAAAACACTTCTTGTGGTTAAGAGCCGTTTCAATTAACTTAAATTTTTACAGCATATTCAGCTGTCTATAATTTTTCATTGCTTAAAATCAAGAAAATAAAATTCCCTGAAATATCTACTTTTTAACCATAAAACAAGAGGTAATCCTCAATAGCCGCGGCACTTGAAACTATTTTAGGAAAGATGAGAGTAAATTAATCTGTGAGACCTTTTTCTTTTACTCAGCTATATTTTTGGCCCCCCAGTGGCACAGCGGTATGTCTAAAAACCGCGTTTCGATACCCGTGGCGGTCAGAGCACAGATAGCCCTTTGTGTAGCTTTGTGCTTAACTTCAAATAAACAATAAACAAAGCTATATTTTTATGTGCCAGCAATATCAAGCGTGGGGCACGCGTATACCCATTCGATATTATTACTCATAAGGATCTTTACCAGCCTACCTTCAAATTGAAATTCTTTTAGGCAGCATTAGAGTAAATTAACCTATAAGACCTTGGGCGTGGCCAAATACCTCAATTGAAAGGGGTTTGACCTCCTGAGAAAGTGATTATAATAGACAAGTCAAAAACATATTCTAAGAAGCTATCATTAGCTGGAAAAAGCCTTATTTGTGTTCTGTTAGCAGTAGCAGTTAGCAGTTACGGAGTTACCATTCGTGACTGTGCTTAGAATAGCGTAGGAATTGGTTTTGTCACAGTGAATCTGGCTTTATGAACACGTTGTCGGGAACATATACGCAATGTTACTTGGAGGAGTCCAATTTCTATATCAACAGCTCCATCAGGAGAATAATAATCATATTGGTGATACAAATTATTTAAAATTACATATTCATTTTCACATTCCATTCATTTATTTTTCATTCTGGATGTGAAATCGAAGGATTTTCATTTTATTATAACCACCATTTTATTATAACCACGATTGCTTTCCAGAGCAGATTCTCCACAATTTTTAAGTTTTGTGTTAAGTCCGATTGAACAAATCGAGTTGACATAGTAGAAACATCTTTATCTAACAAAGTTTGTTTGTTTGAAGTTAAGCACAAAGCTACACAATGGGCTATCTGTGCTCTGCCCACCACGAGGGGGTGGTATCCAACAAAGAAACAAAATTTTATTCTTTTTAGCACTTTTTATGTTTGAGCCCTCTTAGAGTTGTTAGCTGTTCCGCTAATTATATAAAATTACTCAGCTATTAAAATAACTTTGTCCTTAATATCGTCACGAGAAATTGTATCCAAGGAATAATTATCTGCATTTCGCTTAATTGTTTTCCAACAGCAACTAGTTTAGAAGCTCTTACAGAAAGACTGTCAATATTGTGTTTGGCATATTTTATAGTAGGTATCACTGAAGATGACAAAGGTGATAACATAATTGATTATTATTTTAAAGTAGAATTTTTCCTCAAAGATTATTTAACTTTCTTCCGTTCTTTAATCACGTCGATAAGTCCTTTAAGGAGCATATAAATAAAATAATACTTGATTTTGAAGTAGAAATCCTGACATATACATGAATGTAAATCATTTTAAAATCATCAATACTTTCCAAAACTATGAAACCTGTTGTATGAGTAGCGCAAAAGGAATAACATAAACTCCAACTAGCTATAGAAAAATTCCAACATGATGGTGTATTACAATGTATAGGGGTTACAACCAGCCGATGATAATTATCGAATTTATTAGCAGTGTTCTTCCATTTAAACAGTCTAACAAGGTTGCTAATAATAGAAATGAGATATATATATATAAAACAAATTCCACTAAGTAACTGAACCGTCATTAAAAAATGAAAAAAGGCACTATTCTCTAATAGAGATTTTAAAGACATACCAGTATTATTTAGTCCAGTATGACCGTTATAATAGAGAATAAGCATTAATACCACCAACTACGTATGTTAATAAGGGTAAAAAAGGCATTGTATCTATCGTCTATAATTATATCACATGCATTGTAAAAAATGATAGTATCATATGTTTTAACATATTAGCTACTTTGAGCACCGAGGCACCAACTACCGACAAGAAAATTGTGTAAACTATTTGTTTGAAAGGCAGATGTTAAATAGATCAAAACTCAACGAACTAACGACACTCAACTTTCCTTTGTAAAATACCTTGTAGCCTAAATTGATATATCACTTTCCAGACCGAATCCCTGATTCCTGGATTCATATAACACCTGGTAGTATTTGGAGAATGTAATGAAGATGCCTTTTAAATTACATTGTTCTCTGATCAGATTTATTTTCTTATAATATTCCAGTACTGTGCCATAATATCAGAAAAGTCGAAGTTTTGTCCAAGTAAGAACCTGAACCGTTTCGCAAGGACTCCTCACTTAAGCTGCTAAATTGCTATTAAGTCTTTTACTTTAAATTACGTAGACAATTTCAATAATTCTCTATAGTGAACAGCATGAATAAAGACCAGGAGAACAGAAGATTGGTGTTTGACTATAGTTTGAGTGTACTGATTACTCTTGCTAGAAACTTCCATCTAAGAAACTGAGATCATTCTTCATTACCATACAGATATTTTAGAACATTAAAAATAGAAATATACAATCTATAAAAGCATTGGTGGTTCAGTGGTAGAATACTCGCCTACCACGCGGGTGTCCCGGGTTGGATTCCCGGCCGATGCAAGCGAAATTTTGTATGATACCAATATGTTACTAACGACAAAAAAATATGGTGTGTTGAAGTATAATATAATTTTAATAACTTTCACATTCTTTTGATTTATTTAAATAAATGAATCTAGTATTTTATTTAGTTGATCTTTTATCTCATTTTTGGGATATCAAGAAAATGTAGAGTTAATACAATGCAGTTTATCCTGGAACTAGGATCACTGGATAGCTATGAGAAAAGTTTCACGATATCATAATTGTCGTGATTACCTAACCTTGTTATATATTATTCAACAGAAGAAAACAGCTGATGATGGTCCACAAAAAGTGATACACATTGGATTGTCCAGTTTGTATTTACAATTCTCATTTCATTTAGGGCAAAGACATTTCGTACTTTTAAGGCTAGAACTTATGTGACCAGTATGTTGATATCCGGCCCGGCATGGCCAGGTGGTTAAGGTGCTCGACTCGCAATCTGAGGGTCGCGGGTTCGAATCCCTGTCACACCAAACATGCTCGTCCTTTCAAAGAGGGAAGGCTGTCAAGTGGGTTGCATCCTTGATGTAAGAAACAGCCTTAGAAACGATGGCAGAGTAAGATCTGCCATCGGCTCAACGGTCCGCAAGGACAATGGGAAATAGAAAAGAAAAAAAAAGGTTGATATCCAAAATACCGAAAATACTTCAGTATAAATGTCCGTTCTGGAAACGATCAATATCCAATAACCACATTGTATAGGCTAGAGCCTGTGGCATAGATTACCTTTCTAGTATCGTCCTATATTGAACACTCCATAAAGTTGAAGGCAATCCAGATTGTCAATTTAGGAGATATCGTGTTCCCACAAACTACAATACTTGTAATATGATTCGGTGACTTGTAATTCGAAATTTCACATTTTTCCGATCTATGTAGTGTATTTGCTGGTTCATTCAACACCTTGGTGCTCTTTCTTCATCATAGATTGTCTTGCATGGCTTAGTGATTAGGGCACTCGATTCACAATCAGTCCGATTTCAAAACTCACCACGGAACATTCTGCGTTATAATGTGAAGGTGAATCATTCAATCACACTCTTCGTTCGTAAAGAGTAACCCAAGAGTTGGCGGTGGATGGTTTTGACTAGCAGCCTTCCTCTGGTATATCAATTTTTATTGAGGTACGGCTAGCATAGATAGTTGTCGAATAGCTTTTCACGAAGTTGAAGAAACAAAGAATCCCTCATAATGGTATGGGAAATCTCTCTTTACCTCGCTTACATGAGAACTGAGAAACTTGTTGATTTTCAGAGAGTTGAACTTACATAAGTCAATAAGAGGACATTTCAAAGTAACTGATGCAATCACATTACCAATTTTCGTATCTACGGCTAAAGCATCTTCAATATTCTCATTTTCCTTAGAAGCTGTTCTGGGTTACTTAAAAGTACCAAAAACTTCTCAACCAACAACAAACACTACAAACTATACGCAGTTCGTGTACTGAAACTAAGAAACAGCACATGGCGTTTCATTCATCAACATCGATCACTTCTACTAGCCACACTAGTTCTTAAGTTTCCAAAGGATATGCTTTGTTACACGTTTGAAAGCATATCCCTAAGTATTTGTCTGCACAAGCAGGGCAAATATGTCTGTAGGTAACAAATGACTTCTTATTTTTAGGTGTTACATTTTTTAAATATATTTTTACTCTAAATAAATTTAAAATTTCATTAAAATTCAAAATACGGATTAGTTTTATGAAATGCGAAAGCTTAATTATTTTCAACCTTTTGTGGTTGCTGTTCTGAAATGGTAATACTATTACTACTTCCTTCTTTGGTCCATACAACTTCAAGACTTTAGGGATGGTCAGCATATTGAGCATTTTCAAGGAAAGTACTATTATACTTTGTATTTGAAAATAAAAAATACAATTTATTCACAGTGCACATTAAATGACGAGGTTTAAAGATTAATTCGAGTTTGATAACCGTTGATTAACAGAGTTCAGTAATAACACTCCTTTTAGAAGTTAAGTAAACGTTTTCATTCTTCTTAATATACGTTATTTCTTTTGAAATTGATATCAGTTAAATTTACGTTGACATGCTTCATTGAGACGGGAGTGCAGCAAGTGAAAACAGTTTACCAATTAATTATATTTTTTACAATATGCGGTCGACTTTACGTTGTAGATAAGAGGAAAACTGGAATACAACCGAAAATACCAATAATACCTGATGATAATGAAAAGCAATTAATATCAACTTGTGTACAATCCAAAATTCCTGCATAGATCTACAGATATATATATATACATAGTAATGAGCTTAGCTAATTGAATTCAATGCTCAAATGACTTTACTTATAATAATTACAGTGCATTGTATCATGAATTGGGTGACCTTGCCATTAGCGATATTTTCAGTCATAAACTCGATAACATCTGACGAGGTTAGCGCCAGCTCAGAAAGTTTAGATTTGTCCTAAATCAATACATTAATCTGGCAATGCAGTATAATAATTATAATACAATAATAAACACGAAATTGTATAAGAAATAAGAATAAAATAAAAAGCACATATAATAAATCTTCTCACCAACACTGGGTGTCAGCATTGTTTAAACGTCTCGCTTGTTTGGGCCGATGTCCGAGTATGACCTACCTAAGCATAGTCACAGGGCACTTTTGCAAAGACATGTCATTCATGAAGGGACCAGATTAGGTTTTACTATAACTCATAATGAGCAAGGTGATAGTTTTCAGTTTTCTCTTACATTTGAATATATTGTACTCATTCTATGAAGATAACAATGAGTATTAATTCCCTGTAGTTTGTTTTTTCTATAAATAAGAAAATGGAAACTAATGAAACCTGAAGGTTTCTGTAGGAAAGTTTCACTTGTTTGATTAAGTATAAAGTTTACCTTATTTTACACACATTGAATCATTTTTTCGTTAATAATGAAGAAAAACACGTATATATATATATATAAAGACTTACAAGACATTCGCGTCATGTACACATGTTTTAAACAATGTTTCTTGTTGTTAGTAAATTATTCTTAAATTGTTTGTGCAATTTCGGTAAATTAAAAAAATACGGATTGTTAAGAAAATATTAACGCACTTAATGTAAATAGCGAAGTGTTTAGATACAGAGGTAAGCACCATGCATGATTTTAAAATATGTGTTTTCAAAAGTATGAGACTGGAAAGAGAACATCTTACAGGGGCAGTCAGTGTCAGTGACCTAGTTCAATGACCTCCAGTTGTTTTGGTTCACTTAGAGACTGAAGCTTAACAAAACATTACTTAAGAAGCAGTGTTTCTGTGGTAGAATACGCTTCTATCATGCTCAGGTTTAACAGAAATATGTTACGTTCTTAATTGTCGGCCTACATTAAAACATGTTACTGAAAACAATATTCCAATTACATTTTAAAACAATTGCTACATTAATTTGCTGATTAGTCCGGAATATCACCTGGAATTTCGATTGGAGAAAATTACATAAATTTAATTAATATCGTTCTTTATTTTCTCTTCTACCTAAAAATTAACTTTTCAATCCAATAATTTCAGAATGTAGAAAAAGATATATGATTTAAGTAGCATACAAACTGACGTTGTTTACAGCAAGTACACATATTAACTCCACATGCTTGGGTATTCTTTAGGTTTCTTTTGATGTCATTAGCCTCCAGTGGCACAGCGGTATGTCTGCGGACTTACAAAGCTAGAATCCGGGTTTCGATACCCGTGGTGGGCAGAGCACAGATAACCCATTGTCTAGCTTTGTGCTTAATTACAAACAATGTGGAACAATTGATGTCATTAAACTTTGAGTTTCTGACAAACTGTCTAAATGTGTTTGTCATTTATTATTATTATTTGAAATATTTTTTTACTCTAAAATAAACTTGAACATTCATTAAAAATTCAAAATGCGGATTAGTTTTATGAAATGCGAAAGCTTACTTATTTTCAACATATTGTAATTGCTGTTCTGAAATGATAATACTATTATTACTTACTACTTTAGTCCATACAACTTCAAGACTTTAGGGATGGTCAGCATATGCAGCATTTTGAAGGAAAGTACTATTAAACTTTGCATTTGAACAGAAATAATACGATTTATTTCACAATGCATATTTCCCCCCAATGGCACAGCGGTATGTCAGCGGACTTGCAACACTAGAAACCGGGTTTCGATTCCCGTGGTGGACATAGTACAGGTAGTTTATTGTATAGCTTTGTGCTTAATTATAAACAACCGAACAAACAATGCACATTAAATGACAAAGTTCAAATATTAATATGAGTTTGACAACTGTTAATACGAAGCCAAGATTAAATACAGCCTAAAATATCAGAAATACCTGATGATAATAAAAAATTAACTTATAATAACTTGAGAACAATCCTAGATACATTCATAGATCCCTTTTGTTCATGACACTGTTAAGGTTATTTCCATCCAAATTATATTTATAATTCAAATTATGATAACCCACATGCATTATCTTGCATTTATTCTAATTAAATGTTTTTGTAAAGTATATTCTGTAATGATAAACAACTGTAAATGTGTTGGATTTATAAAATGATTTGTACACCATTTCTTGTATTGTCAAAAACAACAAAATTGAGACATTTTTCAAAAGCTCTTATATTGATAACAAAATATGATTTATTTGCTACTAAACTCTGTAAAATATACAAGCTTTTTTCGGTTATGTTCATCTGTAAAAAATGTATTTAATGCTTTGGTGAGCTAATAAGATTGGATGTTATAGTGACAAAAAATAATTATATATATATATATATGGTTAGATTATTACAAGGTGATATGATTTTAGTCATATCATTACGAATTACAAATAACAAAGTTACACGAGAACTATCTCCGCTACACATCTCTAATATTGAATTCATAAATTAGAAAGTATCCAGCTAGTCAACGTTTCTTAGACCAAGAAGTGAGATTTGGTTTTAATGACACCATGAGCTCAAACTGAGGAGCGCGGTTTCTTTTACCACAGCTCGACGACCCAATCGCTAGGTCGTGCTTTGCACAAATACAAACACGTAAAAATGCAGAG
>NW_013666081.1:0-13719 GCF_000517525.1 Limulus polyphemus
TATTTAGTTTGGTTTTGTTGTTGATAAGCACATCAGCAACATAATGGGCTATCTGTGCTCTGCTCACAACGAGTATCGAAATCGGATTTTTAAGCTTTAAGAATTGCTGCGGAAATATGTACAAAGCCTATTGGTGGTATATTGAATGATTAGAGAGACTTTGTAGCTAAATCGATGAGGTGTTACTATGTTAGGTGTTTTTTTTGCTACGGTCAGGAATTGCACGTGTTACCAGATGACAACATTTTTATTCACGGACTTTGCGTTATAATATTTTTATTTGCGAGCATTTGGCCCTCTTGCCGGAACCTTCATCACATTTTTCAGAATAATCAATTAATTATACACAATATAATATTTGATGTAATATCAAATCTCTAATAGTTATCACCAGGGATTAAAATTTTCACACAAAATTAACAAGTTAATAAGCAAACGTTACAATTATTTCAGAAATAAACTGTTTATCTATACTTAATTTTAATTTATCACAGTCATTACGTAATGAATTAACCACAATAATAAATTGCATACGAAAACAAATTATCTAAATTACAATCGGAATAATACTTTCAGGTAATAAACTTTATATGTTTATTAGTACACAGGGCTCTATCTGTTTGTAAATTGTTAGTAAATATTCATTATTTTTTTACAAGTAACATCTGTTACTGTAAGGAAGAATATGTTTAAAAAACAGGTACGACGTTTCGATAACTTGTGCGACCATTTCCAAGTCCACAAGTTTTAACGGTAAAAAAAGGTTTTAGTGTTTAAAAAAAACATTGGACAGTCACAATCTAACATTATATCTGTTCTGAAAATATTCTCCTTAGTGTAAAAGCTGTAACATGTAATAAAATAATACTTGTAATGAGTAAGTAAACTAAAAACGAAATTATGAATTCATGATTTTAATTTTATCTATGTTTATATTACTTTCAAGTATATTTAACCAAAACATTAGTTTATCTAAATCTATTTTTAAAATGTGTTTGCTAAGTTTCACACCAATATGAGTCAAGGCTTTATCATACAAATATTGGTATATTGTATTATTTAGGCCTATATGTGGCAAATCATTAACTTACAAGTTACATATTAATGTACCTAAAATGAAACCCTGTGAGACGTCGTACGTTATAC
This sequence comes from Limulus polyphemus, assembly GCF_000517525.1. Classification (NCBI taxonomy): domain Eukaryota; kingdom Metazoa; phylum Arthropoda; class Merostomata; order Xiphosura; family Limulidae; genus Limulus; species Limulus polyphemus. Next base: position 1,147 of record NW_013666081.1, read on the forward strand.
CTATTAGACCTCTATTTATATTTCTAGTTCTTGTTATTACAAACGTTTTACTCATGTAAACAATGAGAGAGTTTAATGATTTACATAATTTATTTATGTTTGTGTATATACAGGGTGAATTAAAAGTCCTGATTTTCCCCCCAATTGTTATAAATAAATGTGTAATGTAGAAAATCTGCTGACATTGAGTGTTTAGACATACTGGGCACCTTTCGTTACCTGACATGTTATAAACGTCCAATCAAGGTCATCCAAATGCCTTCTCTGTAGGTCAAAAACTTTCTTAATTTTATAACTCACCCTGTATTAAAGCGAATATTTTCTAATTAAAAATGTATGCAAATTATGTGGAATCCATAAGGAAAACAACTTTTCTGGGGTTATCTTTGTGCACTACAACTTTTGTATTGACACATTTTATATCAGAGATAGATAGCATTTGGCTGACTTTGATTTGATATTTATATCATTACATAATGTTAAATGTCAAATGATCCCTAATATGCCTAAAAATACAAAGTCAGCAGAATTTCGATGATCCACACCTACTTCACAGCAATAGGGAAAAAGCAGGACATTCTTTTTTTACTCAGGACAGCATATCATTTGTTCAAAACTGTTCAGAAAATATGTTCTGGGTTATTACTTAGTAATTTCGTGATATCATGACATTGTTGCTATTATTTTTGACCAATCAAAAGGTTGAGTTCCAATTTCAGTCTTACCTAAATATTAGAATCTTAAAAATATTCCTTTTCTAGAGATAAATATTTAGGCACTAATATATTTCTTACAAACTCGGCAATTCTCAGAGATGTCCAGATGTTTACAGCAACTACTGTAAATAGATTAAATTAGAAGTTTTTTTTTTGTAAATAAGCTGAAAACATAAAGTATCTGTGTCTGAAACTAACAACATTTTTAGGATTTAACAAAAATTGCTAATTTCTTTATGATTTAATGCAAGAATCTAGCTGGAATATCATCGCTTGAAACAGCTCCCAGCATGTGCACAATATCTGTATAAAATATATTAGATTTTACCACACCTCTGATTTGTGATAAGTAATTACGAGAATTGCGGTAAAAACTATCTTAAGTTTATGTCCATATTTATTATCAAGTCTATTGGTTTAACTGCTTCGAAAGTTTCGTTGTTTAAAACCATACCATACCAAGCTAACATGTGACCAGAATTTTTAAAAGTTGTTCTACAATCAATAGCATAAAATCTCTTCATTCAGTAGTAAAAAGAAATGAAATGGAAATACTGCCTTAACTTACACTTTTCTAACTGGCAGTATAGGTTTGACCTGTATCTATTGATGTTCTATAGGAAATAATATAATTATTGTACATATATATATATATATATGAACTTATTTTTAATTCTTGATAGAACACAATAGCTTTGTAGGTCGTTGATGTCTTTTAACGTGTTAAAAAAGGGATCCCCAGAGACTTAGTGGTAAATCTGAAGGCTTAGAACGCTAAAAACCGAGTTTCGATACCCGTGGTAGGCACAACACAGATAATCCACTGTGAAGCTTTGTGCTTAAAAATAATGAAACAAAGAAACAACGTAAAGTAAAGAACTATATCTTTAGAACTTAATTATAATGTTTCTAGCAGATATTAAGCAGATTGAATTTCGGGCAAACCTATACAGGGGCTTTCTGCAATAAACTTACCTGATTTTAAAGTGTAAGGAAGACAGTAAACACCACCTACCGCCAACTCTTGGGATAGTCTTTTACCAATGAATAATGGTTTTAACCGTCACATTATAACTGAAAGGGCGAGCATGCTCGGTGATGGGATTCGAACCCGCGTCACCCAGATTGTGAGTTGATTAACCTAATCATCAGGTCATGCCAGGCCATAAACTAGTTATCGAGATTAAATAACTTCTTTATTTTTCAGAGTTCTGAATTTTCATGTAGAATATAAAGATGGGTATGTAAGAGAATATAGAGAAACTAATTATTTGAAATCCATTTATTGTCTGTTTACGCCTTGTATTCGTGCGTGCTATATTTCTTTTATGAAATACTATTTTAAGCGTTTCTTCTACATCATCAATGCAGCATCTTTGTAAAAACATACAGGTTAATGTTACTAATTTTTAAACGACCAGTATGATCAGACTTGAATAATGGTGTTGACTTTTGACTTAGTATATATAAGGATTTCTGAACGAACTAATTACATATTCTGCATAATAAAATCATCAACATTTATGTTACCAACAAAACAACCTAACTGAAATATCAAACGGTTTTTTAAGACGAATAGTTTACAGATTCATCCCATAGGGGTGCGCACGAGGTGGAGCCTTGACCCACCCAAATGAAAGGGGAAAACAATAGCAACAATCATCAAGTATTATTATTTATCTAAGAGTGAAATAATACAGGGAATATTTTCATTTTTTAATTAGGCAAAAGCTCAATAAATACATATTTTGAATAATCCAAATTCCTAACTCTGTGTATGTCTATATATTGTGTGTACGCATAACTTCACGTAACTTTCAATTTCCATAAAAACATATTTTGAATAATCCAGATATGAATATGCAGCCTACTTTATCTAAGAACAGAAGAATCTTGGTTAGAGTAAGTTACTAACAAAATTAATCGACAAACAAACAAGTGTTTAAAAGTTTTGAATACTTTTTGTTGTCTGTACTTGTTTCATTTGTCTTTCACTTGATAAGTTCATTCACACACACACACAAATATATTTATAAATTATTTTATCTTTTCCTAAGACTGCACTGTCACACTTAAACTCAACAACATTTGTTATCCTGTCAGCTTTTTAACGACTCTTTTAACGATAGTGATTTTAGTATCAATAAGTTGAACGAGTGTTATTTACAGTAACTGCGCTGAATGAATCATTTATACTTAGAAGTCAATGTCAACTTTTCACCTCTAACAAATAAACATTCACTCTCAGCTCAGAATCCTAGGTTATTTACTGTAACTGTGCCGAATGAATCATTTATACTTAGAGGTCAATGTCAACTTTTCACCTCTAACAAATAAACATTCACTCTCAGCTCAGAATCCTGGGTTATTTACTGTAACTATGCCGAATGAATCATTTATACTTAGAAGTCAATGTCAACTTTTCACCTCTAACAAATAAACATTCACTCTCAGCTCAGAATCCTAGGTTATTTACTGTAACTGTGCCGAATGAATCATTTATACTTAGAAGTCAATATCAACTTTTCACCTCCAACAAATAAACATTCACTCTCAGCTCAGAATCCTAGGTTATTTACTGTAATAACTACCATAGACTGTAGTTTTGTTCTTGTTGTCTGGTTGCTTCGTAGTTGCTATGACATTTAACATTATTGCTCAAAATGTAATAAAATATATAATAGAAATTAAGGAAAATTGGACTTAGTACGAAATAATCAAAGTGTCAAGTATTTCTCCCGGTTCTAACAACATTGAGAAGAAAAAAACATTCTCTCTGATGTCGCCCGACAATATATTACTGGTTTGGTGTTTTTAACATGTTTTTATACTGTTCTAAATCATGAACAAAAATTTCTTTAGCCGAAGAGAATAAAAAATTAGCCCGCACATAAACTATCTCTGCTAGCAGGAACTGTCTTTTTTTCTTAGTTCTCAGTTTCTGCAGGACTATTTTTCAAACTGTATGAAATAATGACCATAGATATAGGTCCTTTTCAAAGTAAATTATATAGCTGCTTCCAGCCTCTTTCCTTTCATGACATCCTTGGAATTCAAAAAACGACACGAACCGAACAATGGCGTAACAAATGTCTGAAAGGCCATAATACAAACTTTTTATTAACCATTTTAACAAAATATTTTTCGTACAACGTTTTATTATTCTGCGGCTCTTCTCATTCTGTCAATTAATCATGTAACATCAAAGTGTATTTTAAAACAATAAATATACCATTAGTCGAAACTTTCCTTGTTTTTCCTCTACTCTACCAATGTTTCTTTTGAAGTTAGATTCTTCAAGCACATTCCTCTTTGTTGGAATGAAACTTCAGTCTTTCTTGATTCATCGAACCTCGTAGGTAGTCCTTTATCATTTATAATTATGAAGCTGAACGTTAAGAAACTGTAACTGTCATTGAGATGAAATCAACATACAAAACAAATCAGGCAATCTGCGCACACGTCAATGAATTCAAGGAAAAGGAACTTTTCTCAATAATTAGCTAGTAATCCAAATGTTTAACAGTTGATACTTGAGTGTTAAAAGTGGTTCACAAAGACAAAACTTTGCTAGAAAACGTTATAGAGATGTTTTTCTCGAATCTGTTTAAACCTTCTGTTTTGAATTCATTAACTATGTGAATATGTTAAAGATAAAATAATAATACTACGTCAATCATTTACTATATCTATTGAGCAATATTTGATTGTTTGTCAGTTTTGAATTTCGCGCAAAGCTAATGGAAAACTATCTGTGCTGTCCGTCCATAATTTTGAAGTTGTAGACGAGAGGGAAGGCAGCTAGTCAACAACACTCACTGCCAACTCTTCGGCTTCTCTTTACCAACGAAGTGAGATTGACAGTCACATTATAAAGCCCCTACAGCGGGAAGAGTGAATATGTTCAGGGACAGAATTCGAATCCCCGACTCTCAGATTGCAAGTCGAGTATCCTAACCAACCGACCATGCCAAGCTCCAGCAATCTTTGAATTCCTCTTTTGAAAATCGGCTTGTCATTTTAGGCTAACAATATTCTTGAAAAAAATCTCAATTGTTTTAATTCTGTACAGTAAATAACTTTTTATCCGCGTCATAGCGGCTCATAGGATGGCTCTGGGTTTGTTTGTTTTTCAAGTACAAACTTTTAGCTCATAACTCCGTCATCTCCTGACCGATTTGAGATCTAATTACAGCTTTGGACTCATGAGGTCAAACCTTTTCGATTGATATATTTGACCACGTCCAAGATCTCATAGATTAATTTACTCTAGTCCTGTCTAAAAGAATTTTAACTTGAGGGTAAGCTGGTAGAGATCCTGATGAGTAATAAAATCGAATCGGGTATACGAGCACCCCACGTTTGGTATTCCGGGCGCACGAAAACATAGCTAATAAAAAGAAAAAAGAATGTCTTATAGATTAATTTGCTCTAATCCTGCCTAAAAGAAATCCAAATGCCGCTGCTACTGAGGATTTCCTCTCGTTTTACGTATCACAGTTATCATGAAGACCAGAGGAGATAAATAGTGCTGGCCCAAAAAATATTGAACGTGGAGTAAAAATCCGATAGTTATTTTATCATTTTCATGTCTTATTTTGCCGTTTTCTTTATCACAACTTGTTACTTTTTATTTAAAAACTGCATAGCTTTCGGTTGACTCTCGTGTAACTGCTTCATATCACCTATTCCTACGCTACTGGTTTCGTTTATTCATTTTTTCATCTGCATTATTTGTTTCAAAATATAAGCTAACGTATAGATAAGCTTTAAGATTCCTTTCTAATAAGTAAATAAATATTTAATATTAATAGAATAATATTTGTAAGGAAATTATGGTAATGTCACCGTATCGACACCCTCAGTTCAAAATGTTCAAACTAACACTGAAATGTCCTTATTTACAGCGGTGATAATAATTGTAACATCAGGTTTTACAAATTTTCGATTTCCTTCTCTCAAATACCTTTGCTATAAATGAAGAGAGGCTATGAGGTCAGGTATTGTTTGTTTGTTACATTTTGCGTCAAGCTACTCGAGAGCTACCTGTGAAATACTAGAGATTTGTCAACACCAATCACAGCCAACTCTTGAGCTACTCTAAACGAAAAATGGGATTGATGTAACTGATCACGCCCAAGATCTCATAGGTTAATTTACTATAATTCTGCCTAAAATAATTTAATTTGAAGGTAGGCCGGTGGAGATCCTGATTTGTTTGTTTGTTATGAATTTCGCGCAAAGCCACACGAGGGCTATCTGCGCTAGCCGTCCCTAATTTAGCAGTGTAAGATTAGAGGGAAGGCAGCTAGTCATCACCACCCACCGCCAACTCTTAGGCTACTCTTTTACCAACGAATAGTGGGATTGCCCGTCACATTATAACGCCCCCACGGCTGAAAGGGCGAGCATGTTTGGTGTAACGGGGATTCGAACCTGCGACACGCAGATTGCGAATCGAGCGCCTTAACCACCTGGCCATGCAGGGCCAGAGATCCTGATGAGTAATAAAATCGAATCGCTTGGTGCACAAAGATATATAATAATAATATATAATATATAATAATAATAATAAAAAGGAAAATAAAAGTTTTATAGATTAATTTACTCTAGCGAGTGTTAGATGACGGGATTCGATCCCGTAACCCAGAACTTGGGATTTATCCACCCTAACCACTAGTTCATGCCAGACAAGATTAGGTATAGCCAATTAATTGCACAAATTAAGAGCATAGGTAGTGATTATACAAATAACCATAAAGACCGATTTTATGAATATTCATTGGCTTCTTGTTTCATCAGTATTAATATACAATCAGCATTAGGCCCTTCTCTATCAAGATTCGTGAATGTTATTCATGTTTTAAAGGTTCGTGAAGATTTGAAGGTTCATATCATGCTCTGATACCAGGTCGCGAATCAGGCACGTTACCGACCCTAGAATGATATATACATTTCAGATATATTCAAAATAAAGAAAATGAAGGTTGCTTTTGTTCATCCTCAGTTATATGTTATTGAAGAAGTACGTTCCTCAAAATTATATAGAGTGCACAAAATTATAGAAATGCATTTGAAAAATTATATAGGGTGTACACAATTTTGGAAATGCATTTGAAAAATCATGCCGAGACACACGGTTTGTAGCACGTGCAAGAATAATGTTTAAAGTTTTATCACAGTATACAATCACTGTAGCTCAACATGTGAACCATGAGTTACACAAAAAAAATCCCCAGGTTTGCAACATCATAGGAATAGCCTCTGTGAAAGGTTCTTGGTGTCGTTGACGCAACTTTATTTCGTTGACGCAATTTGTCCTTATCTATATATAACCTTACTAGCGTAAATCATGTCTTGCCAGAAACCCCCTAAAACAACCGGGGAGGCCCAATCAGCTGACCCCCGCGTTTTATATATAATGTCCACAAAACGCGGGAACCAGCTGCTAAGGCCTCGCCATCCAATTCATTAACTGAAGAATGTTTCACCAAGTATGTTGCAGTCGCTGAGGCTACAGTGAGGAGGAATAATTAATAATACCTATCGGGGCTGTATAAAAAACAACAGCAAGTGCCTATGTTAAACAGTACTCGCGTCATTATTTTTCAAAGATGTTTCCAAAATTAATGGACATTCTCAATATATACATATATATGTATATGATTACTGTTAGTCGATTAGCATCAGTTTTCATTGTCTTTGGATACTTTTATTTTATTTTAGTGACTACACCAAAGTATCTGTAAAGAAGTTAAGATTTTTTTACTTTGCTTTCCAATTATTTATAAACTTTATACAAGCTTCTTTTGTTTGTTTAGTGTTAAGCATAAAGCTACACACAATGGGCTTTCTGTGCTCAGTCCACCACGGGTATCGAAACCTGATTTTTAGCGTTATAATATTTTCAAGCTACTCCTAAGTCTTTGGGGGAAAATGCTTTATACAAGTAAGAGTTGGTCTTATCATATATGAGAGCAAGCAAATGAATAACGCTCCCCAGTGACACAGCGGTATGTCTGCGGACTTATAATGCTAGAAACCGGGTTTCAATACCCGTGATGGGCAGAGCACAGATAGCCTTTTGTGTAGCTTTATGCTGAATAACAAACAACAACAAATGTATAGTATGTTGCCTTCATTAATATTACTTTGTAGATACTGATAATTCATAGTAAATGAAAGTACTCTATATTTTATTGTTATGGTGACATTTCATCACTGCTCAGCAAATGGCGGGGGCGTAACACATAATTTTTTTTAATTGTTTATTTGTTTCATTGATTTTTTTTAAATGCAAAGCGGCCCGGCATGGCCAGGTGGTTAGGGAACTCGACTCGCAATCTGCGGGTCGCGGGTTCTAATCCCCGTTCCACCAAAACATGCTCGCCCTTTCAGCCGTGGGGGCGTTACAATGTGACGGTCAATCCCACTATTCGTTGGTAAAAGAGTAGCCCAAGAGTTGGCGGTGGGTGGGGATGACTAGCTGCCTTCCCTCTAGTCTTACATTGCTAAATTAGGGACGGCTAGCGCAGATAGCCCTCGTGTAGCTTTGCGCGATATTCAAAACAAACAAACAATTAAATGCGAAGCTACACAATGGGATGTCAATGCTTTGTCCATCTCGAGGAATTTTAGCATTGGAAGAGTAGAAACTTACCGTAGATTCACTGGAGGGCTAAGTCTCGAGTAGAATAACTCAAGTATACCATTCAACATGCACTGTAGAAGAATTATTACTAATATTATACAGCATTAATTAAATTAGAATGTGTGTACTTCATGTATATTAATTATTGTGTATTTTCATTATATTTCTTCTTCGTAGAATTTGCCTTAGTTGAAGTGAAATTGTCTTATTATAGTCAAGGAAAATCATTTAAAGACTGCTATAATAAAACGCAGATTTATCTAGTTTTAGAATGTTATAATTTAAGAAACATCTCAAATGAACGGATAAGCTGAAAATCTCTACAGCTTACGAACTGTATTTCAATATTAGTTGTCTCAGTTGAATTAAATTTGTGAAATTAAAAAATGCCCAATTAACTTAGCACAACGACTACTTTAAGGTGTCCATAACTGACTGTAGTTGTAAAGATGATGGCATGTGATAAAGTACATGTCGATCTTAAAACTTCAAGATCTTATTCATCTCGCCAGTTGTGATCTAAACGAAGATTAATGATTTTGTCAACAGAGTACCATAAAAGCTACAGTTCAGCAGAAAGCAATTCACCGTATTGCAGTAAAGAGAATTCAATATTGTTGTTATCAGACAATGCCAATTCCAAGACTATCATGCACAGACACCGTCGATCAAGATTGTTGTTATCAGACAATACCAATTCCAAGACTATCATGCACAGACACCGTCGATCAAGATTGTTGTTATCAGACAATGCCAATTCCAAGACTATCATGCACAGACACCGTCGATCAAGATTGTTGTTATCAGACAATACCAATTCCAAGACTACCATGCACAGACACCGACAATCAAGATTGTTGTTATCAGACAATACCAATTCCAAGACTATCATGCACAGACACCGTCGATCAAGATTGTTGTTATCAGACAATACCAATTCCAAGACTATCATACGCAGACACCGTCGAACAGTGCAATTAAGCAATGGCTGCATATGCAGTTCAAAGACACAGAGTTTATGTTTCGAGGGAAGTACTGGACGACTTAACGCATGTAACTATACTCATCCCTTAGACAGTGAATCTTCTCACTACTGTAGGCTGGGAAAGTATATGAGGAAGGCTTACGTTGAGTATGGCTAATGGACCTAGTGTTTGAGCTTCTATAAAAAAACCTTGAATTTTTCTGCATATACCATTCTGACTGTTTAACTGCTGCTCGAAGAATAACTATGGTAAGAACCTTTTTTTTTTTACTATTAGATAGATTATGATAATATATCCCACAATTGCATTATCACGTAAATGAGGCGAAATTCCCAATTTGAAGAGATGAAAATTCCCACACCAACCAGACGTACGTGCGAGATTCGCTGAAAACCAATGCTTGATGTGCTGTTTTACGACGAACAATCTACAGTCACTGGAGACAAATGCTGTACCCGACATACCTATAAACTTTTTCTTCTTGCAGTTTGGAAGCAAATGGAATTATAGGCAACTGTTTCGTGTTTCTTCTAGTAAAAAGTGGAAACCACCCTATTTTACATTTTGTGTCAATGCAACCGTAACTAGACAATGTCACACTTTGGAGAACTGTTTCTCTGGGATCCACGTTCTCCACACTTAATGTCGGGGAATCTTTTTTTTTCTACTATGGGGACACATCAAGTCTTTCTCTCTTTACACTCCACACGAAGTTACACTTGTCGTTCTCAAGCATAATAAAAGGGGAACGATGCAGTTCCAGAAGGAGTGCTTGTCAATACCTCTAACAAATGGCGAACATGATTGCAGAAATCCACTGAGGTCGAAGCAGGTCATCTGTAGGTGGTGTAAAGCCTAAGTGTACACAGGGTATTTTACCACATATCTTTAAATGTCTTCATTTAAAAGTTATTAAGTTTTAAACTGTGCCTAACTATATGTAAACGCTATTTATCGCATTGTAATTTTACGTATTTAATTATTCAAGGACTTTACTTTAAAATACTTTCATTTTGAGCTTTCGGCCCTCTTGCCGGAACCTTCATCGGGCAACGATATCTTGAGTGATAAAAATTCGTTTAACTGCGGAACACTGAGTTAAAATAGGTATCTAGGCAACACTCGTCACAATAATTGACATCTGGTATTAAAGTTATTAAACATATAGAACTATGATGAATGTAAAAGATATGTCGATTACTTCAGTATAATAAGCATAAGGGAAATACAATTATAGGTATTATATATAGAGAGAAATAAAATCCCTAGTTCCCAGTTCTTTCACAAAGAGCGTGGTTTATAGCACTAGGTGTGAGTGTAATAAACAATACATTGGGGAAACACAACGCCCGTTACAGGTAACGATCAAAGAACATCAAAGAGATATTAAGAACTGTGCTATAGACATCAGCTATAGCTTTTCACATTCAGGACAACGACCATATAAAAGACCTAAAAAATGCAAAAAGAATAGATAGAGACACCAAACGGAGAAAAATCAAAGAAGTTATTGCCATTAAGGCACAATACAGTGGGCCACCAGTGGGTATTAATAAAACAACTGGCCACCAATTACTCAGTACTGCATGGACACCACTTACCAAAGATATAAACATATTATTCGTCGTGGTTTCGATATAAAATTAAACCTTTAACTTTACAATGTATTGTTTGAAGTATGAAAAATTCCTTTATTTTTATTTCTCTATATAATACCTATAATTGTATTTTCCTTATGCTTATTATACTGAAGCAATCGATATATCTTCTACATTCATTATAATTCTCCATTTTGATAACTTTAATACCAGATGTCAATTATTGTGACAATTGTTGCCCAGATACCTATTTTAACGCAGTGTTCCGCAGTTAAACGAATTTTTATCACTCAGACATTGTTGCCCGATGAAGGTTCCGGCAAGAGGGCCAAAAGCTCGCAAATAAAAATATTATAACGCAAAGTCCGTGAATAAAAATGCTGTCATCTGGTAACACGTGCAATTCTTGACCGTAGCAAAAAAAAAAAAAGAAACAAAAAAAAAACACCTAACATAGTAACACCTCATCGATTTAGCTACAAAGTCTCTCTAATCATTCAATATACCACCAATAGGCTTTGTACATATTTCCGCAGTAATTCTTAATGTTTAAAAATCCGATTTCAATACTCGTTGTGAGCAGAGCACAGATAGCCCATTATGTTGCTGATGTGCTTATCAACAACAAAACCAAACTAAATATATATTTATGTATTTGCATATTTTGAATACAAATGCGTAAAAAAAATGCACATTGTAATACTGGCCTTGCTTAGCAAAGCGAAGTATATTGACCCATTTTTTATTTTATTTTTAATTAAAAAACTGAGTTAAATCTACTATTTACGTTCAAACATGTCGACATCTGTTCTTAGTCTTATTTACACTGTATTAATATCAAGTATAACCGTCTTTAGTATGGTTAAATACACTTTATTCTGAAAGTTTTCAACTTTGACAAATGTCTACTACAATTTGTCAACCGTGCTCTTTCAAAATCTGAAATCTGGAAGCTTTCGAAGTAACATATTCGAATGGCTCCAAAATTTTTTTATAGAATTATTATCTTAATTATGCCAAGATATTGATCGCGGTATTATAAAACCAGTAATAGATAGTATGTATTTTATGTCAGATAGCATTATTTGTATGTACAACACACACATATACGTATTTGATGACCAGAAAACTGCTATAGCTCCAGGAACATATGTGCCACACACATAGAATGGCCTGGTGACCACAAAAGTGCCATGACTTCTTTATGTATTTGATAATAATAAGGTAGGATTCATTAATACAGAGCATCGAACCAACTCAACATGCCAACTTCTCTACAAGATGCAAATAGAAACGGCAATTTATGTTATACTGTTCGCAGATACTTATTAAGGATTTCTGTGATTTTGAATTACTTAAACAGACTCTTGAAAGTTATTGTCCTTAACGGTTGATGAACTTTAGAAAGCATGGAAAAAGAAAAGACAACATTGTCTCGGTGTATTAGCATAAGCCTCCTGTAGTGGGAACTACGCTACAAAGTTTATAAATATGACTATCACATAAACACCATCAGTGGTGGAAGAAGGAAAACGTCCCGCCTAGACGTTCATTCTTGTATCGTTACCATAGATCATGATTATCCATTCACATTGCAGTTAGTTAATTAGTTTGTTTGTTTT
>NW_013666081.1:14577-19746 GCF_000517525.1 Limulus polyphemus
AATTATCTAATATTAAGTACGAAAGAGCACCATTATAGGTACTGGTGACAGGTTTTTCGCAAGAGACAGTAACATTACAAGATTGATTACGCACATTTTGTATAGTTTTTGATTGCGAGCTTTATTTGTTATTTTTCGTAACCACTTCTTCCGATAATAGCTCTGAAGAGACATTGATAGATCTTTAGTTTTAGTAACCCGAATACATAAATCTTATGCGTTGAATCTCGTTCATATAAAATGAAATCTATGGTACTTTACGTCATGAAAATTACATATGCTGTTTGAACCGCCCAATTATTTCACTACCTTTGATTTGTATTTTGTCTCTCAGTGGGTCAATCGTAGGTTTAAGTACTTTCAATGCTTAGATCAGAGATTGGATTATCTATGGTAGATAGAGCACAGATAGCCAATTGCATAGTGATACGCTAAAACAGAACAATTTTTAATAACATAACCTGTGATAAACGTGTTACTGAAAAAAAGCATTTTCGTCAATTTTGCTCAATTACGGAAAATATATAATTTATTTCAAATATTAAAAAATATATATGACAGGATGACATCTATATGGGCCCTCCAGTGGCACAGTGGTATGTTGTTTGCTATTAAGCACAAAGCTACACATTGGGCTATCTGTGCTCTGCCCACTACAGGTATCGAAACCCAGATTCTAGCATTATAAGTTCGCAGACATACCGCTGTGCTACTGGGGGTGCTCGTGTGGTAGGTGTTAAATCATATTTAGAAATATTTTACTGAAATGATAAGCATTGTAAGGTACAATGATTCTCGCAGAATGACGGGATTTCATCTTACTTATAATCTGTCCCCAGATGGGACAGCAGTAAGTTTACAGAATTACAATGCTAAAATCCGGGGTTAGATTCCCCGTGGTGGACACAGCAGATAAGCTTAATGAGGCTTTGCTCTAAGACAAAAAAACAAAACTTTTAATCTAATGAGAATGGATAGCACGCAATCTATGTTGCATGATTATTACTATTCTTTTTACTGTATAACACTAGTGAATCATCACTCAGTTCGTGTATCATCATATCACTAATTAGGGCGTTTCTATTTTTATTATTTTGCGAATCATTCATGGTTTCATTTAAAAGTAGGTTCATGTATCATAATGTAGGATATAAACATACTTAGATGGCATACTAACTTCAAGTATGCACATAGGCAATTTAAGTAGAAATGGTCGTCTTTATGAATGTAGTCTATTTATGACGTTATTGGTTTCACCCATCGTGTCGTCATTGGTCTTCCTCATTCGAAACTGATATTCATTTTATATTTTGATGTATTTCTTATCTATATAAGCTGCAACGGTGTATTACTTTCTCGAGTTTATGACGCCTGAACGAGTGAATTAAGGAAAGAATGGTAAGCTTTTTTATGGAACGCAACTTAATATATATATATACATATATATATAGTTGTGTCAACATTATAAACAAGAAGAACAAGTTCAAAAGATATAAGTATAGACAGGCCGTTAGTGGAATAGTTGACTATGATGTATTGAGGGAATAAATCGGCATTAATTTGTTTTATTAAATGTTTTAACATAGGTATGCATAAATACGTACATGTGTAGAAAACCACTTGCAATCCGAAAATGCTAATACATAAGATAATATGTATAAAAATCTGAGAAGGGTATTAAATATTGACACAAAAGCTTTGCAGCCTGATGAGATCAGTAAATAATTCAAGGTATAACACATCAAAATCTAGAATGCTGGTAGCTAGTAAGTTCTGTTTGGAATCCCACAGTGACATTTATATATTTTTTACTATCTAGTATGAAAATGTCGAGATACGCTACGAGCAAAATATACACATAATAGTAACTGCACTTGCTCATATGGAAAAATTAACTTCGTTTTTTCTTCTTCTTTCCTTCAAAGAACGATTTTTTATGTCATATAATGCCATTAGTGTATTAATGACGAGAAAATAAATCTCTGTCCATTGTATTTTGATTGTACTTTGTAAAAGTAGTTAAACCGGTTCTGAAACCTCATATATATGAAAATAAAAAACTATTTATATGAATGTTAAGTGCAGATATGAATGCTCAAGCTCTTAAGTAATTGGAATTAAAATATAATAATTAGATAAATAAAACAGGTGCTTATAAGTAAAACTTATCTACTGAAGGTGGCGTTCTAACCTTCATAATGCTCAGTTTCGTAAATGAAATTAAATATCTACGTAGTCTATCTAATACATATGTCAAATATCGAAGACAATCTTAACAGGTGATTCATGCAAAAAAGTTGAAATTTAAAACTAAAACAAGTCTAAACTCCATCAGAACTTAGACAAATGAATTGTTATCACACTACTACAAATTGAAATATTTCTTATATATAATACTTTTCACTGTTCCTCGTCGATGTTCAGTGGAATCCTTAAAGGCTTATAACGCTATAATTAAGAGCTCGATCCATGAGACGGACACATCGCTGGTAGTCCGTTTTGCAGCTTTGCATTAATACAGCTAACACTTTTAAATATTGGGCTTAGTAAAACATCTACATCAAATGTATTCTTTTTAATTATCAACTTTTCGTGGGATTTACTATAAACCGCTGCTTACTTCATAGGATATAATGCATGATGGTATTTAGGTGTTATTAATGTTCATACGTTTACTCCTAACGGCTATATTTGGGCAAGAATGATTAACTATTTCATCTTATAATTGTATTTTACACTTCTACAGTTGTAAGATTCTAGTTTATTTTGCACATATTAAATAGGTTCCAGATTTGACAGTTTTAATCATGAACAGTGTTTGAATGTCAATATTTACGTACACAGATTAAAAGCTGAAACTTAGCACTGAATAAATTTAATTTCATAACTTTATGGATACCTTATCTTCATTTCCTTGTAGAGGTCTCATTTTGCATAAATTTTCTGGATCTTTTTTTATTTTATTTTTTGAAAAATAACAATTGATAAGAAAAGTAATTTTAATTTCCCATTGTAATGGTTTTTTTTTTCTTTTGGCTATAACTACAATGATTTAGTACTGAAAACTTTAGTGTTGCTAAATTCTTTTTTATAACTTATAATTTTTTACTGCCCTGATTATTATTCAGCTTTTCAGCTGATACATATTTTAGTTTCAACAGTAATATTCTTTATAAAGGAAAGACATTTCATATAGCAAGGTGGAGTGATAGTTTAGCATTAAAACTTGAAGGCTCAAACTCGAAAATTGGCAGATGATTTTTCTGTAGTAGTTCATGAAACATCATATAGCCTAATAATAATAATAAAAATCGCACAATCTGCTGAACTTTTCCTACATTTCTCGTAATTACTTTATTACAGATTTCAAATATCATTTTAAATATATATATTTGTTTGCCTCATTCAACGACCAGAAGACCTTTCTTTCACTGTCACAAATCGTCAGCTAGATTGAACATGTTAGCAAATACAAGCCTGTTCGAAATGATATTTTATACTAGCTGGAGTACCCGTCCCCTGAACGGAAGTTATATAAATTCATGATTAATGAAAGGTTATCTTAGAACATGAAAAGTTGCTTCTCTTATATGTAATTGTAAAAACGCATAAACGTTCATAAAGACTACAAAACACAAAATGTGAAACCGCAAATTTGCATGTATCTCCGCATGGACCCAAGAAACTTTCATGTCAAATTTGGTGAAGATCCATCCAAAACGGTGAGGTAGTGGTAGAAAAAAACGCAAAATGCAAAACTGGAAATTTCTATGCACTCCCGCATGGACCTAATGAACCTCCATACCAATTTTGGTGAAGATCCATCAACACCCTACGAAGTAGTTACAAAGACATACAACAGACAGTACTATTATATTTATATAGATGCCGTACAAAAACCACTATTATGTTCGTCGTATACGAGCTGGCCCGGGGAAAAATGGTATTTAGCGAAAAGCCTCGACGGCACTGATATGGCAGATTTAGTGTGATTCACATATTACGTATTTTTGTTGCTTCAACGTCAAATCCATCGAAGAAATGAATGAAATGGGTCTAATAATTGTGATAAAAATCACATTAGAAAACAGATGTTTTTCTACATTCTTCTTAGATAGTCCATTACATATTTCAAATTATATAGATGCGTGTAAAAATATTAAAAGTTATTTTGACAAGGAATGATTCTTAGCTTGATTATATTACATATTTCAAATTATATAGATGCGTGTAAAAATATTAAAAGTTATTTTGACAAGGAATGATTCTTAGCTTGATTATATTACATAACTATTTGGATAACTTCTTGTAGTTTAGTACCATAAGTATTGGTGAACTTATATATCAAGCATAGAAAAAATAACTGGCAAATGTACAACGTGTGTAGCTTTGCTCGAAAGTAATTTATGTGTTACTAAGTACGATTTTCGGTAAAATCCAGAACTGTTCTAATATTTCAGTCTCTTAGCTTATCATAACCAGCTGCTAATGAAAATTTTTTTATCCAAATTCAACTCAGGTTTAACATACCATAATGTTTTTGGACAATATGGGACCTATTGGCACATCTCTGCTGTCCCATCCTCTAAGATAAACTTACCATTCATATACTTACATTTACTGCCTCCACAACATCCGAAGGCAACCCATTCCAAATACCAACACCCTGTTAGAAAAATATAACTGTCTTAGCTGAAGATGACTCCTACCCTGCCAAAAAATATATTTGTGTTCTCTAGTCCTACTATTGTCACTGTTAAGTATGAAAAAAAAAACATGATGCATCAAAACAATCAATTCCCTTTACAATCTTAAACACCCCAATCACATACCCTCTAAATCGTTTTTATTTTTCAAGAGAAAACAGTTTAAGAGATTTCATCCTCTCCTCGTATGACAATTCCTCCATCCTTGGCACCATTCTAGTAGCCCTTCTCTGAACCCTTTCAAACAATTCAATGTCCTTCCTAAGGTAAAAAGCCCAAGACTGAACACAATACTCCAAATGTGGCCTAACGTGTGACCTATACCATTAAATTATAACCTCTTTAGACTTGTATTCAATATTTCTGTAGATACAATCTAAAATCCAATTTGCTCCATCAATAGCAACAGCACACTGCTTGGATGGCTTAAGAGACTGATCAATCATTACACTAAGATCCCTTT
>NW_013666081.1:20658-29685 GCF_000517525.1 Limulus polyphemus
CTATCCTAACATTTTGTTTCCCCTTAATGTATTTAAAGAAATCCTTAATATTAATTTTTACATTTTCAGCCAACGTTTCTCATACATCCTTTTTGATGTCCTAATTTCCTGTTTCACCAACTTTCTTGTTCTATAATCTTCTAAGTCTCCTATAATAACGGTCAATTTACATTTCTTCAATTTATGATGCTTTTCTTTAATTTTATTTATTAAACTCTTTGTGAGCCAACCTGGTTTTTACTTGTAGCTACCCTTTTCTTTCTATTAGGAATATGCTTACATTGAATATTTAAAAAATATTTTTTAAAATTTTCCACATTTGATCAGGGTCTCCAAATAACTCAGCTGCCCAATTTACAACAGATAACTCCTGTCGCATCCCTTCAAAATTTGCTTTTTGAAATTTCAATATTCCTTACCTCCATATGCAGCAAAACATTGAACCTAATAGGACAATGATTACTTGCAACCAGATTTTCCCAAATTTTCACCATCTCAATTATTTTTATGTTTGAAGTTAACAATAAATATAAAATAGCATTGTTTCTAGTAGGTTCCTTGACTAATTGGTGAAGAAAGCCACCCTGAACAGTTTCGAAAAACCTTTCTCTCTCACAATTTGCCTCTAGAATTTCCAAAACTATATGCCTGAAATTAAAATCACCCATAATTATAACTTCATTAATAGCTCACATCTTAATCTCATTGTAAAGTTTCTCTCTAATTTCATCAGTATCATCTGGTTGTCTGTAACAAGTTCCCACTAAAGCTTTTTCCCTTTATATCCGCTAATAGAAACCCATATGTAACTCACATTTTACATATAAAGCCACTCCTCCCCTTCTTTAATACTCTATCCCTATTAAATAGCCTGCAACCCTGTATTTTAAAGACATTTGTCATTACAATCATCTACGTTTAACCATGTTTCAATTTTTCCCATTACATCAAAATCCTCCATCGCTACCAGTGCTCTAAAGTCACCAGTATAAGAAATTAAATTATTATTATTATTATACCATGCCAATACGGCAATGCCATACCAAGATGGCACTACAAAGCCATGTCACACATTATATACATATCTCTTTTTATATTTTACTATGTGTTTTTGCAGGATATTCTCAATTGAAGCACGGGCTGAAAATTTACACAAGTGATGCAAGTGATTCCAAAGTTTAGTTTATTTATTATACTTTTAGTATTAAAATAGCAAAACTTAAGCCTACTCTTATAACTACTTCTATACTCATTTCCTATGTTAAACGTTTCTTTGCCTCTTATTCCTTTTGCATTTAGTTTATCCTGGCCCTCACCACTGTCTGCTCCTAGTTTAAAACTTCTCTTACAGCTGAGTTAATAGTCCTATTAAAGAAGCCAGCTCTTATCCTACATAAATGTAAACCATCCATTCCAAAAAGCTTATTTCCCTCTTTGAACTGATCCTACAAGTCAAACCAACCAATCTGCCAATCCTTACAGACTAACCTAAGCCTAGCATTTAGCCTCAGTGACCTACTTATAACTTCATCCCTACAATTAATTCTGGGCACTATCCCTGACAAAATTAAGTTATTACCTTTTTCTTTAAATGCCTCTATCAACCCCTTGTACTTATTAACTAATTACTCTGGCCTACCTTTCTCTACATCATTAGCCCCTACGTGCACAACAAAAACTGCATCTCTGCTAGCCTTTTTTTATTATATCTTCTGCTTTGTCAGTTACATCCTCCACCCATGCCATTGGTTAGCATAATCTAATTCATTTCTTCCTATTTACCCCATAGACTATCCTATCCACATGCCTTGTAAAGGAATCACCTATAACTATAACCTTCTTATCATCTACATTCTTCCCTGATCCTTTTGTTTTCCTTCCCTCAGCTGCTGATGAATAAAGCTTCTTCAAATTCAACTCAGGTGTACTTAAACTTAGTTTCCAAATTAAAAATGTCATCAACAGAAATACTGACTACCCTCTTCCATCCCTCATATGCTATAAAATTACCTTAATTTATAGTATGTTACAATTAGATACAAACAAATAGATCGTTGATCTTTTAGAATAGATATATTATAAAAATACATATCAACCAGATAAAAATAGTAATTAAAACTATGTTTACGAAGAAGGATAACACCAACATTAATCTTTATTTTGATTCTGCGCTATCCTGTAACAAACCTATTAATGTGATACAAAGCATATTTTAATAGTCTTAAATTGAGCATCATTATTTTATACTTACTTTCAAATTACTTTAATTTGGCAGAAAAATTCACAGCATAGTGTATACAGTAAAATATGATGGTTTCATACTCACAGCAAGAACCAAGTTTTAAATAGAGTTAAAGACTCTACTTTGCATAAAAGCTGCTAATCTGAATGTTCTTCAGAACTGTTTTAGTTAGGAATGGTTTGATTTATTCTAACGCTAATAAATTGTTTATTTCGATATTATGGTTTCCGAAAGTCGAATATATAATACTGATGTAAATTTAATATCCTAATAAACTAGTAATTACGTGAAGTGAAAATCTCATTAGGAATATTTTAAGAATTCTCTGTAGCATGATTACAGTAATTTTTCTCCAGTGTGATGTCTAGAATTGCGAAACTTTGTGCTGTAATAAGAGTATATTGATGTAGAGTTACATTCACGAGACTATAATAATATAACAACTGTTTGGTCCACAGTTTGTTGACACTGTTCCATTACGCTTTACTGGTCTTTTACAGTTGTCCGTAGGCGAATATAATACGACTTTCTAGACAATATTCTGGCTTTATTCAGTGAGTGATATATTTAAAGATAAAGTTACTCACCATTTGTTGTTACATAGAATATAAAATTAATTTTAATTTGGGAAGAAATGATACACATTTACAATGAATGTGTGTCTTTGTATCTGGTCAAAATGCATTAATATTCTTGTATCAAAATATATCCGAATAACAAAAGGATATATATATATATCTAGATTGTTGAATATGTTTTTATATTCTGGGAAGATGTTTCTTTACAGAATGTTTTGAAATAAAACTAAACTTGCAAATTATATTTTACGTATAATTTAAGAAAGGTATCATTTGTTACAAATATTACTTTCTCAAATATATTATAACTGTACAATATTTCAACCAATAACTTATAGTACCTGTAAACCTGTAAATAACAAATAACTGATAATATGTACAGTTATACACATTTACATCAGTATAATGAGCGTTTCGCACGTTATCAGATCTCTTGAACTCTCTAATAAACTAGAATCTGTAATATTTGTTACAATTCTTGACTTCACTACAAAGTGAATTACACTTTGTAGGAGCAATGTTCCATATCCCGTGCTGACATTAATACTACTTTCTTCATTGTCGGTCATACTCAAATTGATGGTTATGGTTACGTTATATTGCCTGACACCACAATTTCCATTGTGAATGATGGTGAGGTCAATCTTATATGACACATCTTGACGTACATGTATGTTGATCTTTAAGAGTATTTTGAAACAAACCCAAAACATAAAAGTACGTTAGAGCTGCATCGGGGGACTTCGACAAGATATGTGGTTGAATAGAGTGACCTGGGTGACCTTCTAGACGCATTTTATTTTTCCTCCGTATCCCCTTGGTTGAGGGGCTACGCCATATATATATATAAGAACACCCACTGGGCCATTCCAAGTCTGCTTTCCAAGTTTAATCCATTTGTTCCAAAACTTTGAGAGTAGTTTGCATATAAATAAATTCAAAAACGTTCTTTGCACTTTGTAGCCATGACTGTGTTTGTTTGTTTGATTTTTCCACAAACCTATTAGAGGTCTATCTGCCTTAGCCGTTCATAATTTAGAAGTAATAGACTAGAGAGAAGGCAGATACTCAACACCATGCCAACTCTGGATTACTATTTACCAACGAAAAATGGGATTGACCATCACATTATAAGGTCACTCACAGCTGAAAGAGCAAACATGTTTGGTGACAAGATTCGAACCCACAACACGCATAATGCGAGTCCAGCACCCTAATCACCAGGCCGTTCTAGGCTTAATTTTGAGCTGATTAGACTAGAAGGAAGACAACTAATCAACAGAATCCAACCGCCAACTCTTGAGCTACTCTTGTCTGACCAAATAGTGGGATTTTACTGTCGCACTCACGGCCCCGAAGAGCAGAGCGTGGCCATGAACGTGAACCAAGAATCGCCCTAGCGCTCTAACTACCAGCTATTATCGGCCCCTTAGTCAGAGGAATGAATACGCACGTTTAACGTGAAGTATTCAAGTTAATGTCCTATAATTCAAGTTAACTTATATATATATATATATATAAGACATTTGCACTGTATCCTATGTGAGATCTTTTCACTTGTATAACAACCTGTCGGACTGTAACCCAAATTCAATGTACCCATTTATTAAAACCAGAGGAAATCTTACAGTAGCCAGGTCACAATATTGCAATTTACGAAAATTTCACTTATCTTGTTTTAATTGAGGCAGGATCATCGAATACTTACTTTAAGTCCAATTTGTTTTATAGTTTTGTGTTTGATCGAAACTGTTAACATCCCAACCATTGTTCTTCCTTAATACATCTCTAACATTCAGAGATTCAACAATGAACGAACCGCAGTGTTTTGCTTTTTCATCCTCGGTTTATATCTATCGATCAATAGAGATTGAATTAGCAGTCTTGTTCGTGTTATAATTTATCTCAACTACTTTGTAATCATTTCTTAAGTAGCAGTGGTTGTAGGCAGCGTGACTACAATGCACAATTCATCAAATATATTGGGAACAAAGGTTACTAATTTGTTCTTGCATATGCACTGCATTAGGTTTACTGGAATCAATTTAGTCACCCTGCAACTCGGCACACAGCTCTGTTGCATTGACCGTAAGTTGCCTGTCCGTTTGATAAGAGGATTTAAAGATTCGGGTAATGTTTCAGCGAATCTCTTGGACTAACTTTTGCTGAATCAGCAGTACACTACAGGAAGCTAAGCCTCTTTACTACAGATTCAATGGGCGTTTATATAGCTTTGATAATAACATTTCCTTGCGGTGTTGACGCGGATTAAGGACAAATTCATTCTCCACAACTTTCGGAGAATTTTCTTGAGTGATTCTGACAATCTTGATAAAACTTTCTAGTGATTGGAATAATTTTTGCAAGTTTCCTTCTTCACTCTTGTACGGATGAAATATAATTTTAATGGTTGTGGATCAGCTTAACACATGTCAACATCTCTATCTTGCATCTACTTTCTAGCAAGCAAGCTGTGCTATACTACTAGACTGGTCAGAAATTTGAAACTTACCATCTGAGAAACGATGATTTTTTCTTCAGAACGCAAATTTGTTCCAGTAGCTCAAGTGGGACCATAGTCTTCTTCAACGGAAACCAAGACGCCATAAGCCTCTTCCAGCTGGTATCATATAACATGAACATCATCAAATATACTTTGTGGTCGCGTATCATTCACTAGTTTACAGTTAGCTGTAGAAATAGATAATAATGATGAATTGAAGCAGAAGGTAGTCGAAAATGTAACTACCAACAGGTGGTTGCATTATTTAGCATAAGCTTCAGGGAGCGTGCATTGCGTAGCTTTAATTGTTTTCAAAGACCATTGTTCTTGCCTTTTTTGTTAACCCCATTTACACACCTTTGATCTCGTACGTCTTCACTGGTAGTACTATTTCCTCAAATTTATTTAGAACAAATTTATTCATATCCAGTTTCTGTAACAAACCAAATGATCATTGCCGTCTGTACTGCATGATATTATGGCTGAAGTGTAGTCGATCACAACTGAATAATAATTGTTATTTCTAACAGCAGCTATCATATGAGTCTAGATCTTATTAAGCAATATAAATCAGTTCATTCTGGATCTGTCTTCCAATATAGAGTTTACGGATCTTTTGTTGATAATTCTTCTAAGCTGATTTTTTCATGACAGGATCAAACATGGGCTTAATATTCAACAAATGTCAGGACTTCTACGAAAAGAAACACCGAGTTCTTAATAAGGCAATAAGTATTTTAAGTACAGTCTTCCAGTGTTTGTTAGTTTGTAACTAAGCACAAAGCTACACAATGGGCTATCTGTGCCCTGCCCACTACGGGTATCTAAACCCGGATTCTAGCGTTGTAAGTCCGCAGACATACCTCTGTGCCACTGGGAGGCATCTTACAGTGCTCCGTCTCTTGTTTAATTAGGCACACATTTGAATCTTTTAAAATATGTTTATTTTATTGTGAATTCACTAAACTTACGCAATCAAAGTTATCGTTGCAACTAGACAAGGATTAATTTAGATTGTGATTATTCTATATTCTTGAGCAATGTAGGCTTTCTCTCGTCACTGTTTTGGCTCTAAAAATCAATATTTTAGTGTTAATTATTAAAGTAAAACCCTATCAATTCGGTAATTGTCCAGGAAATCGTTAATGTTAATACCAATATTTTGTTACGGGTTAAGTAGACATTGCATTTTGACTATTATATTTTCTTTCAGCGACTGATAAACGTCACTGTTTTTTCCCAACCTGATAAACTCTATTTTTTTTTCATACAGTTAATTATATCTAGGCATAATGCAAACAGTTCCACATAATTAAAACGGAAGTTTTAGGCATAATGCAAACAGTTCCACATAATTAAAGCGGAAGTTTATTTCACTCCATAATCACACAGCTGCCGTTTTTTTTACGGCAATTTTTATTACAATTTTTATGTTGTGTGCGAATCACTCAAATTCAAGACAAATCAGTTGTAACTTGTTTGTTTTGTTAAATTTCACGCAAACCAACTCGAGAGCTATCTGTGCTAGCAGTCCCTAATTCATAAGTGATATATTAGAGGAAAAGCAGATGTCAACACAAACCGCAGCTAATTCGTGGACTATACTTTTACCAAAGAAGATTGGTATTGACCGTCACGTTATAACGCCCCTCACGGCCGAAAGGGCAAGCATGTTATGGTAGTATTCGAACCCGCAGCCCGCAAGTTCCGAGTCGAGCAACATAACCAGATCATGACAGGTCCAATAGCGGCATCTCCCACGTCTACTATTGTTTACTTATATTCTAGCAATTATTTTAATTGTTTGATAATACGTGTGATATTGTTAGACATATCAGTAACGTTCATTTTCTTCTTCTTTAATATTAGTTTCAATGGCGCTATTAAACAAAATACGAAAAATACCCAGTTTTTATTGTTAAATTTTTAATATTTTATTTACCATCAAGAAATTAAAGATTAACTCCCAGTTAATATGTTAATTTACTTCCACAAGTCGGAATATTTTCAGTATTTGAAGAAATGAAAAACTGATTTTGTTCTATAACTTTTCGATTAAAACATCTATGACTGAAACTATTTATTTAGGTTGCTATGTTTAAATGGTTATTTTTGTGTTTTAATAGTTATAGAAATATATAATTACTAAATTTCTAACTTGCGAATAATTGCAGTTGAGAAGCATTAAAATATTGCGGTAAGGAGTGAAATGGTTATTTCTTGCTTCTTCACTTTAGGGTCATCGTCCATAATCAGATTCAACTTACAGAAAAGGTATAAAATACAGAACTAACAACAGCTGACAAGAGTACCATGAA
This sequence comes from Limulus polyphemus, assembly GCF_000517525.1. Classification (NCBI taxonomy): domain Eukaryota; kingdom Metazoa; phylum Arthropoda; class Merostomata; order Xiphosura; family Limulidae; genus Limulus; species Limulus polyphemus. The sequence continues at coordinate 28,300 of NW_013666081.1, forward strand.
TGCAAGCAAGCCCAAGCATGCAATACTATTAGTCATCAGAAACTGAAACAAAATGAGTTTACGTTTTCCATTCAAGCAGGTATAAGTTTAAATTTTCAGATTGACTGAATCCTTAGTGTATCAATGGTACTTTACAAACTTCAATTTATAGAAATTTTCCAAACCGCTTATTTTAAAGAAGCAATCACAAGTTCTCACACGCTTTTCGTTGATTAGTTTTAATAGACTCTGTAAGGTGAGAGAACAGTAAAAAGAGTTGTTGTGTTAGATTTGTTCATTTACCATTCAGTTAATTAGCAGATTTCAGTAAAGAACGTGATAATGTAATATACATTAAATGGTACCATTTCATGTTCTGTTTCATTCTAAAGCTCTAACATGGATCTCTTCAACACTTTTAAAACTGCCACAAAAATGTCTTAATGAGTTTTTGATCTCTTAGGTTTTTGCTTTAAGTAGGATTTATCGTCTTCTGGATCTATTGATATCGTGCTTTAGTTATCTTAATTCAGTCTCAGCTAGTCATAAAGTTGAAAAAATTACACTGGATGTTATATTGTTTGTTTTTTTTTCATATCCATATAGTTAGCATGGTTTAGAATTGGTGTTGGTTTTCAAGAGCTAAAATCATTCTTCTTATACATTAACTCTCTCATTTGCAAATGCATAGAGAATTAAATTTCATACAAGATAGAATTCCCCCTCCCCCACTGAACAAAATGGGTGAAGTAAAGGTATTATTTTGTTGCTATGTGTACACGTGTTTGAGAGAGAAATGGCATGTATTATATGTTTAACATTTATTTATAGATTAGAACTGTATTTATGAAACTTTCGCGAGTTAAATTTAGACCATTCAGTCAGATGTAAAAAGAAGGTCAAAACAAAAGAGTAATACGTGGTGAAAGCACTTGTTTTGATATAGACAAGCGCTTTCATTCTGGTGTGAAGTGTAACATACTGTCAACCAAAAAATTGACTTTCTATACGCTAAAGGGTTGTTGTTACACATAAAAATTGAAACTTAAAATGGTGTAATGATATGAAATGGATTTATTATGGATCGTTGAAAATTATTTTTAAAAATATAGTAATTTTTGTTTATTTCATTCGAATAAAATCCGTGACTGAAGAGGTTATAAAAATTAAATATTTCATAATTATTCTTTTTGTGTCATCTTTTCTATAGCCTTCATTAATTAATGACGCTATGCCTAAATCAGTGGTGTATCTAACGTTGCCATTTATCCCATAGCGTGAAAAAGGTTTTGTTCAGATGAACAAAAAACAAACAAAAACGAACTAAATTTGATTTTTGTTTTGGAATTTCGCGCAAAGCTACACGAGGGCTATCTGCGCTAGCCGTCCCTAATTTAGCAGTGTAAG